>NC_090650.1:351992008-352065279 GCF_040937935.1 Hyperolius riggenbachi
ACTGAACGTGCCTTATGGCTGCACATCTTGGGCCTGATTCACAACGTGGTGCAAACTGTTTAGCAAGGGTGTGCTAAACAGTTAGCACGTGAAGTGCCGTTCGCGGACTTTTGCGCGCGCAATTTGAGCGATCATGGACTTTTGCGCGTGCAATTTGCCGCAAATTGCGCGTGCAAAAGTCAGCGAACAGACTTCACGTGCTAACTGTTTAGCACACGCGTGCTAAACAGTTTGCACCGTTTTGTGAATCAGGCCCCTTGTATCTTCACAGCATAGACAATTGCCTTCAGATGACCCCAAAGATAAGTCTAAGGGGGTCAGATTTGGGGGCCAGCAAAATTGCTGCATGATGATGTGCTTCCCTCTTTATGCACTGAAGCTGGCACGTTCCCTGTTTTTGCAGTGGTGCCAAAAGATATCTTTCACAACTATGGGTTCATTGTCAAGCATTGTGGGTAGAACTTAACCTTTGGTAGGTCCCTTAAAAAAATCTATATAAGAACCTCAATTTCTTCAGGCAGGGGTCACACTTACCGGCTTTCGTACACGTTTTCTGCACAGAAAAACTGACTTCAACTGAGAACTCATGTTAATCAATAAGCAAAGTCACACTTTAATGCAGATTTCGCATGCAGAAAAAAAACTGACATCTTGCGCAATTTGTCAGTTTTCTCTATAAATTACATTAGCTGCTGTAAGGCAGGGGTCACACTTGTCTTTCAGTTTTCTGCAAAGTGTAGAAACTGAAAGACAAGTGTGACCCCTCACATGTAAAAATCACAATTGCATTACATTACTATTTCAGACCAATTTATTGCATTTAGCCATATCATAATTAATGTAACGTTGGCATTAAATGGCAGGACACTTTTAGATGGAAATGGCCAATGACCAACTCATTAATACAGTATTATAATCAATAGATGCAACCCTAAACTATGATATCTTACAGGATGAAAAGCATCCTAGGGCCTATGGAAGAACTCAAGTCATCTAAATCATCTAACTCACCATAGGTAAGTATATCCATGTGGCTTTACTTATATATGTTTACACATTTTACTCCACACAACAGCCTTGTTGGCATGATAATAATAAATACCTACTGGTGGAGTAAAGATGTCCTAACTCAGAATGCCATACTAGTGCCATGTGTGTGGTCCTGGGTGCCACATTCGGATTAGGGTGTGACTGAATGTCATGTATGGATCTAAAAACTGATTTTATGCTATTTTAAATGTATTGATATGAATTAAATCACATTTTATGTAATTTAAAATTAAAGGTTGTGTTTTACAAGTGATGATTGAAATCATACACATATGCATACAAGAGATAGTTATCAGTAAAAAATGACTGTATATATTTAATAGGTCTGAAATGTCCAGTACATTCATTGATAGAATATAATCAGAATAGATGCAAACCATCTTGGAAATATAAGGTGCAGCTCCATTGATTTAAAGGCAACTGAGCACCAGGGAATTTTTTTCCCATCAGGGAGGTTCTTAATGGAGCGTGCTGTGTTGGGAGGTAAAGGGAGTGGGGGAGGTAAGTGTCATCACCTACTTACAGGGCGGCTGCTCCTCTGTTCTTTATAGGTCTTTATAGGATCCACTATCTTATCCATGGCATTGCATCTGAAGCATTTTAATTTTAATTTCAGTATCATGAACGCGTGCCCACTGAAATGCATCATGGGAGATGTAATTGTAGATGCAAGTAGAGATAAACTCGGACCCATAGACTACATCTCAAGGTATGCATTGCGGCAGGCAGGCACACCTCCCCCCCCTTCCCCCGGACACACTCCATTAAGAACCTCCATTATGGGCGGTTCATTTTTACAAAAATTCCCTGGTGCTCTGTTCGCTTTAGGCTAGTTACACACCGGGACGTTGCGTTATAGTGGACGTTATGGTCGCATAATGTCCCCTAACGCAACGCCTGCCGGAGTTGGTAGAGGACGTTAAGTGAGCCGCGTTGAGCGGCTCTTTCCGCATTAGGGCAGTGAGAGTGGAGCTGATTGGCCGGCGGGACCACGTGATGCGGAGTGAACCACTCCGCATCACATGGTACCGCCAGCCAATCAGCGGCCACCAGTGCAGTGCATATTGAGTAGCCATGTGCGTGGCTACGTAGCGGCCTCTCCCCGCCTCCTCTCCGCCCCAACACTGAGCATGTGCAAACAGTCTAACGTGGCGTAAGCCGCTGGAACACTATAGTATGCTGCACGTTCTGAAGAACGTGCAGCGTTACATGTAACGCAACGTGCGCAGTGTGAACTGCCCCATTGACTTTGTATTGCTGTGAGTTGGAGAGCGTTACAGGCTGCACTAACGTGCGCCTGTAACGTCCCTGTGTGGAAGCAACCTTACCATCTTGCACACAGAATGTTAGCTATTTTGTGGGCCCAAAGTATTTTTGTTTTTCTTTTGTATGCACCACAGTATTTTTGATGATGAGATTTTTAGAAGGCCTTTTTTTCTATGCATTTATTTATTTTTCATGCTGTGGTTCACTGAATGTGTACCAATTTGTGGCAGCCAATCAACACCAGAGAAATTTTTCACAAAGCATAATAATTTCTCCACTTGTAATTCACCTTCTAAGCAACTCTGTACCTGCACAACACATTACAGCATAATACACTTGTAATTTTTCTCTATTTAATAACAGCAATCATATTGTAGTCATCATTGTTCATTGTCTAAATTCTAAGGGCATATTTAAAGAGCATTAGCAATACAAAATGAAAAAGACGGAAAAATAACAATTTTCCAAATAATGGTTTCAAGAAATAACTTTGATTGTTGGATATTATTTGCAAAACACTCCAAAACTGTTAAAAGTCCAATTGTCTACACACAGAAATGGGTATAAATAGATGTTTTGAAAAATCGATGCATGTGTGGAAGAGTGATAATGCTTTTCTATATTCATGAGCTAAGAGGAAAAAGTATCAATTGTGTTTTCAGAAGCTTTATTAAGAAGTAACAGATACTACTGACTTCAGCTTCATTTCACAGCTACAGTTGCAGCTCTGCCAACATGCACCCTGTGTTCCTGTGAAATAAAAGAATGAATAGTTTTGCTCTTTGCTCATGTTTGGGTAAAGTAAAACTCTCCGCGTATTGCGGGATTGATTTGGGAATGATCAACTCAAGCAACGGTGATGCTCACTGGTTAGTTCTGTGGGCTATACTATAACACCAAGGACCTCCAGTCATTGACTTGAAATGGGAACAGGGACGGATCTAGACCAATTTGCGCCTGGGGCAAGGTCATGTTTTGGCGCCTAGACTGCCATTCCCCATTCAGTTTTGGCGCCTAAAGGTCAGGTTTTGGCACATAAACTGCCATTCCCCATCCAGTTTTGGCACCTAAAGGTCAGGTTTTGGCGCCTAAACTGCCATTCCCCATCCAAATTTTGCCGCCTTTTTAACAATTCAACAAACTGCGCCAGGGGCAAGAGACCCATCCCCCCCCCCCCTAGATCCGTCCCTGAATGCGAAAGGGCAATGAATAATTTGTGGAGAGAAACGTGTATAGACTCTGGATACCATGACTGTGGTGAATGTCATTGTAATGGACCACTGTGGTCACCTCGTATATGGCTCCACCTAGGACCTTCAAATAGCAGCCTTTTTAGAGGGACAGGCATAATAATACCACTTATGCATCTAGTTAGATCAGTACTGTGCTCCAGCAATATTTACCTTGCATATTATGGAGGAGGGGACACCTAGTTTCTTATGCTCTGTTGGTCATCCCTACAGCCAGTTCGGCTGTGGCAAGTACTGTATGACTGTGTAATAAACTATTCTTACTGCTCATTGCTTTGTGCTGTGGAGGTTAGTCTGCTTCTTTAGTGGTTGGATAAGGCATGAATAGCAGTGCTGCTTGTTTGCACAGCATAGCACTACATTACTTTCACTGTTTAACATTAAATTGTGGTAAGGGACTTTATCTATTAGTCTCCATTACAAACAGTCCCTGTCTCCTATCCTCTAATAAGGTAGGAGTGGTGTGCCAATCCTTCTTTACATCAGAGGGTTTTGTGTTTATTTTAGATTCTGTAAATTCTCCTGAAGCAGTGAACGCTACTCCACGAAACGTGTAAAGCCTCATGTCTGACAAACTAAAAAACAAAACAAATAATAAATAAATTTATACATATAATTTGTTAGTGAATTACCCTCTAGGTGACATGGTTTGTACCTCAAAACTTAAAGTGAACCTCCGGACTAAAAATCTACTCAGCAGAACTGAAAAGGCATGGTGTTTCTTTAACAGTTTCACAGCATCAGAACTTTGTTTTTCTTACCAAAGCATAATTTTTAGCTGCGTTCTTTATCTAAGCTCCATCCATCAAAGAAAAAAAAAACGGGCTTTTTTCCCCTGATGCTGTGCAGAGCATGATGGGATTTCCTATGTTGTTATTCACGTTGCCTAGCAACTGGGAGAGGTGCTCAGGACACAGGACAGTTGGAACTGTGTCTCATGCTCCCTATCACCTCCCTTCAACCAAAAAGATGGCTGCCATCATGAAATCAAACATTTGCCTGTTCTTTTACAACAGGGTGGGTAAGAGATTATATTACCCATCTATTTTAATTAACATAACTAATGTAACTTAATGACAGTGTTTTTGTTTAGGCTGGAGTTCCTCTTTAAGGTAACAGCACCACTACTATATCTTGTTCAATCGTTGATACAGATAGAAATGTTTATTGTCTAACCCTACTGAATTGATTTTTTTTGGTTTTATATTCACATCTGGCTTGTGATTTTATCAGGCAACAGAAATGTGTGACTGTAGAAAAGGTAATAAGAAACTCCCTCGCTTCATGGTGAATTTTCAATTCAGGTTTGTGAAGATTTTGCCTTAAAGAGAGCCTTAACCATGGAAAAAAAGAAAAGTTTCACTTACCTGAGGCTTGACGGCAGGAAGACGAAGAAAAATATGCAAGGCTGGGGGCTGACTCTCAGTCAGCTGAAAACAAAACTAACCCACAGCGGGGACCAGAGGAAACTTGAGGATCGGCAAGGGCACAGGACACCTGCAGGGGCTTGGAGAAGCCAAAAGTAAGTGAAATTTTTCTTTTTTTTACAGGGTTAAAGTTCCTTTTAAGCAGATCAACCAGATCTGCTGGTAATCTAAGTCTGCAAATTTTGCCTGCTCATTTTTGAGCAACAGATGTGTCCAGTGTCCACCGACCACCTGTCTACAAGCAAATGGTGATTGCCTAAACATTATCAAAATAAACATGGCTTGGATCACAAATGCCTTCCAAGATACCTTGCAACATTCACCAGTTAGCTGCTTCATGCTGGCATGTCTATTTGTATGGGTCAGGCAATATATTTCAGAGTTAAGAGCACACTGTTCCTACCAGATGGTTTTAGGCAGAAAGGAAAGGAAAGGAAAGGGGGGGGGGGAGTTGCTTATGCACAGATCACCTTTTCCTTGTGTAAATAAGGTTGTGTTTTTGTTTTTACCTTTTTTAAACAACCCTTTCTTTTAACCTTGCTTATTAATTAATAATAATACAATACAATAACATTTCTATAGTGCTTTTCTCCCATAGGACTCAAAGCGCTTAGGCTCTCTCAGATTCAGTAATTAGTAGGATGAAGTATTCACACAACAAAAGTTATATTTCTGCAAATGCCAAACTGAACAGGTGGGTTTTCAGTCTGGATTTAAACACGTCCAGGGATGGAGCTGTCCTGATCTGTTGAGGTAAGGAGTTCCAAAACGTAGGGGCAGCATGACAGAAGGCTCTGGGACTAAAAGTTTCCAAGTGGACTCTGGGTATGACTAGATTATTAGAACCTGTTGATCTGAGAATGCGGGGATTGCTACGCAGCTGCAACATATCTTTCATGTATCCAGGGCCTAAATTATTCAGGGATTTAAATGTCAGTAGGCCGATCTTGAATAGGACCCTCCATTCTATAGGTAGCCAGTGAAGGGAGTGCAGGACTGGTGTTATGTGGCAGTGACGGGGTTGGTTGGTTAGCAGTCTGGCAGCAGTATTCTGTATCAGCTGTAGTTGGTACAAGACCTTTTTTGGAAGGCCAGTGTAGAGAGCATTGCAGTAGTCCAGTCGGGATGTGATGAAGGCGTGGACTAAGGTTGGCAGATCTTCTGGGGGTATGAGGTGCTTGATTTTTGCAATGTTCTTCAGGTGAAAATAGGATGATTTCACCACAGCAGAGATTTTAATTCTGAAGTTTAAATCCCAATCAATTAGAACTCCCAGGCTACGCACATGATCAGAGCTGCGCAGATCCGTGCCTCCTATTCCCAGTGGTGAAGACTGCAAGTTAAGTTGTTTTGTTATCATGCTCTGCCCTCCAATCAGAAGGACTTCAGTTTTGTCTGCATTTAGTTTCAGCCAGTTGTCATTCATCCATTGCTGTAGTTCACGTAAGCAGCAGGCGTTTATAGTTAGAGTTGGGTCTGTCACACCAGGCTTGAAGGAAAGATATAGTTGGGTGTCGTCTGCATAGCAGTGGTATGTCAGGCCATGTTTTTGGATTAGTTTTCCCAGCGGTAACATGTAAATCGTGAAAAGCAGGGGAGAGAGGATTGAGCCCTGGGGCACCCCATACTTAAGTGATACAGGGGTGGACAAGAAGGGCCCCATAGACACTTTGTGGGTTCTGCCACTCAAGAAGGATTGGAACCACTGAAGAACTATGCCATCAATGCCGCAGTATTCCTGTAGCCTGTTTATCAAGAAGTCATGGTCAACTGTATCAAAGGCTGCAGAAAGGTCTAGCAGTATGAGGATGGAGCACTCTCCTCTCTCTTGCCATGAGCAGGTGGTTGCATATTTGGATGAGGGCAGTTTCAGTGCTGTGGTGTTTCCTGAAGCCAGACTGGAATGGGTCATAACTGTTGTTTTGTAGGATTTTGGCTTCTAGCTGGAGGTAAACAGCTTTTTCAATTAGCTTGCCCAGAAAGGGGAGGTTAGAGACAGGTCTGTAGCTGGTCATTGCATCTGGGTCTAGGGAGGGTTTTTTGAGGAGAGGCCTGATGATTGCTTCCTTCAGTAAAGCAGGAAATATCCCTGATTTTAAGGAACAGTTAACAATTTTTAGGAATACCGGTACGAACAGGTCGGGGCAGTTCAACATGAACTGTGTTGGGCCAGGATCTAGGTCACAGGTAGTTAGGTGGACGTGAAGGAGGATGCTTGATGTGACTTCTTCATCAATTTCTTTGAAGTTTGACCAAGGTGTTACATTGTCTCTGCTAATGGTCTTCGGCGCTATATTAGGCTCAGATGCTGTAAGTTGGATGGCGGACCTTATAGCGGAGACTTTGTCTGTGAAGAAATGGGCAAATTGGTCACAGAGGTCCTTTGAAGACTCGATGTTAAGTTTTTGACATGCCGGGTTGCAGAGTTTTTCCACTGTGCGGAACAGTTGGGCTGGTTTGTTAACTGCATTTGCAATCTCTTGTGATAGAAAGGATGATTTTTTTCTCGTGATTACCTTTTGGTAGCTCTTCAAGTGGAGGATTAAGGCATGTTTGTCTTCTGGGGACTGAGATTTGCGCCACAGTCTCTCAAGTTTTCGGCCTTGTCTTTTCAGCTCTTTTATAGCGTTATCAAACCACTGTGCATGATGGTGTGGAGTAAGATATTTGGTGCGCAGAGGAGCAATGGTCTCAAAGGTGGAGGACACACATTTGTTGTATTTAAACACCAGAGTATCAGGGTCCAAGCTGGAGTCAGTCAATTCATCAAAGCTAAGGTTATCTCGGATATGTTGAGGTGTTAGCCCTTTTAAGCGGCGATATTTTATTTGATTCTTGACCTGGTGTTTGACAGCTGGTATTGAGAGGGAGAAGTGGATAGTGTGATGGTCTGACCAGGCAACAGGATTAATTTCCACATTGGCTATTGACAGCCCAGTATGGAATATAAGGTCCAGAGTGTGGCCTTTCCTGTGAGTAGCAGAGCTGATTGATTGGAGGAAGCCCAGTTCATGTAAGGCACGAGGTAGCTCTATTCCAAGTTTTGAAGAGGAGTCATCCACCCATGTATTGAAATCTCCAAGAACAATCCATCTGGGGTGTTCCAGTGTTAGGTTGCATAGGAGGTCTACAAGTTCCTTAAGGAAGTCTGAGAGTGTTTTTCTGGTGGGCGGTAGATCAGCAATATGTTAATGTTTTTCTCAGCTGAAAGTTGCACCCCCAAGCATTCAAACGAGTTGGTAGGACCTACAGTAAGTGGTCTGATAATAATAATTGTTCCCCTCCAGTATCCTCGAAATAAGGATTGCATGCTACTATTCTCACAAATCATAGACCACAAATGCATTTCCACCTTCATTACTCAACTGCTGCTAAACTGCCGATGATCACCATAAATCAGGGATGAGCAAAAACTACGCCAGTGCAAATATACGCATCATATTCCGCATCTACGCATCATAGTTCATAGGTGAAGTTTCAAAACTACGCTTACGAATTTACACGTAGCGAACTACTGCTACGCATAGCTTACGCCCACTATGCGTACTTATCATGTGTATTGTGTAGTGAAGTACGAATGCGTTATTACGTCTAATTTTCCGCGTGCGGTTGCATGCTTACAAATGTACGCATTTGAAAGGGGAATGTACGCATAGAAGAGTTACCGGTATAAGCATTTGATGTAGTTCCAGCGTAGCGAAGTTGGCTGTATTTTTACATTAATTAAGATGGCTGTGGGTCATCCCTAACACTAGGAGTGGGCCTTCAGAGATAAGCAAAGTCTCTGACTGGCCATGGCTGAGCTAGAAATTAGGCAGTTAACAGTGACTTACTCTTGGGTAAACGGGAATGTGATTGTGATTTACAGAGAAAAGTATGCACAGAAAGCACAGCAGAGGAATTGTTTATCTAATGCAGATCCATTTCATTAAGATGTTAACGTTCTATTTAGGAATTTTCTCATACCTTAAAGAGTCTGACCTTCCATTAACCAGTTCATGTCCCAACTACAGTATAATCACGTCATTGCAAGTGGCTTGTGAAAGCCACATGACGTGATTATACGTTATCCCCTTTAAATGAGCACAGCATGCGTGCTAGCACGCACCTGGGCTCATAAACCCCCCTCTGTCTAACTACACTAATGAGGGATCCCCTCCCAGGTGTTCGATCCTCCCACCCCATGCCCGATCCCCTGTAATTACAACCCCCCTCCTTGCAGAGATCACCGGTGACACCAGCGCAGGGAAGCTATGAAAAGTTTCACCTAATCTTTTTCCTGCGGTGGTGATCAGCTCCCCTCCATTCCATACCGCTGACAGCCTCTATGTGCAGAATGGATCGGGTCCCGGCTTGATGACGTCATCAAGCCGGGACCCGATCCACTCTGCACATGGAGGCTGTCAGCGGTACTGAATGGAGGGGAGCCGATCGCCGCCGCAGGAACAAGATTAGGTGAGACTTTTCATAGCTTCCCTGCGCCGCCGATCACTGCAAGGGGGTGGGTGGATGGGGATTGAAGAAACACCGCTGCTCTGTGGGAGGGAGGGGGGGGGGCGGTTGGGAGCAACACACACAACGGGGGGGGGGGGGGGTTAAGGGGCACACACACCTGGCTATGGGGGGGGGGGAGGGGGGGGGAAATAGACACATACAGACAGCTTGGGGGGTGAACAGCTTGGGGGGGGTGAATAGATGAATATCCACATCTGGCTAGCTGGGGGGAGGGGTACTAAGGGCTGGGGGGGGGTATCCAGAGGCACATCTGACCAACTATGGGGGAGGGAGGCATATGTAGGTGCACATCTGACTAACTGGGGGGAGGATTGAATTATAAAGGAGGAAAAAAATAACTAAATAAAAATCGGACACAAACTGAAAAAATGCATTTTATTTCCAAATAATTTATTGTCATCATACATTGTACTAGGATTGAATTTTAAATGGTGAAATAACCACATCGAATGGAAAAATAAAATGTGTGGGTTTAACTTACAGCAGCAACTTTTATTCTCAAACTATAATGGCTGAAAACTGGGAAATAATGACTTTTTTTCATTTTTTACCCCTTGTACCCTTTAAAATGCATAGAAAATAATATAATTCTTAGCAAAAAGTACCACCCAAAGAAAGCCTGATTGGTGGCGGAAAAAACAAGGTATAGATCATTTATGTATGATAAGTAGTGATAAAGATATTGGCAAATGAATGGGAGGAGTGTGAAATGTAGAAAATTGTTCTGATTTTTTAGGAGGAAAACCCCAGGGACGCGAAGTGGTTAAAGGACTCAGATGCTAATAGTTAATTGGTGAATTATTCACAGAGCATTTGCTCTTTTTCATCTACATAAAATCATGTGGGCATTTTGCACACATGATCAGGTCTACTGGGTTAGTTGATCATAGAAAAATTTACATTGTACTTGCCACTTTTGTGGTAAGTCTGGTATTGCTATCCTTTTGATTATCTCCCAGATTCTCTGTAGCAAGGAAATGTTCACTTCAGTACTTGCCCATTCACAGAGCAAACCTCCTGCAATACAAGAAGAACCAGAAAGTAAAATGGGTTTCACTGGTAGTCACCCAAGTGGCAGCTGCAGGACCAGCGACGCAGTATTGCGTCGCCAGCTGCAGGCTGATTAATCAGGAAGCAGCCGCTCGTGCGAGCGGCTGCTTCCTGTCAATTCACGGCGGGGGGCTCCGTGAATAGCCTGCGGGCCGCCGATGGCGGCTTGCAGGCTAAATGTAAACACAAGCGGAAATAATCCGCTTTGTTTACATTATACGGTGCTGCTGCGCAGCAGCGCCGTAAGGCAGATCGGCGATCCCCGGCCAATCAGCGGCCGGGGATCGCCGCCATGTGACAGGAGACAGCCTGTCACTGGCTGCACAGGACGGATAGCGTCCTGTGCAGCCCGGCTTACCAGGGGGGGCCAGGTAGGAGAGGGAGGGGGAGGATTTCGCTGCGGAGGGGGGCTTTGAGGTGCCCCCCCCCGCAACACCCGGCAGGCAGGAGCGATCAGACCCCCCCAGCACATCATCCCCCTAGTGGGGAAAAAAGGGGGCGATCTGGTCGCTCTGCCTGCACGCTGATCTGTGCTGGGGGCTGCAGAGCCCACCCAGCACAGATCAGCTACAACAGCGCTGGTCCTTAAGGGGGGGTAAAGGGTGGGTCCTCAAGTGGTTAAGAGAGTTTAGGGCTTAAGAGAGTTAAGGTCTACAAGCTATCTTACATTACAATGTAGGATTGAAGGAGCTCTTCCTTAAATCGTCTCTCTTGCCACGTGGGCAGCTAACATAGATGACTGTAAGAAGCTCCTTGAATATGCCAGTGTACAATGGAACATCTTAAGCCCTGAAAAGTAGGTGATACACCTGCAGTGCAGACACGTACATTCTACCAAAGCTAACAATACTAGGCTTACTAGAATACTAAGTATAAAGCACTTTTACTGTGGATATACTAGCCTGGTATATCATGTAAAATTCAAACATGGTATACCTGATCATGTATGCAAAATACACCACAGGACTTTTCATAAAGAAAAGTCTGCATCAGAGAAAACACATGGACACACTCACTATTAACAGCTATTGAACTTATGTTCTTGTAGTGGCAACACAATTTTGTAGGACATAGCTTGAGCAACCTTCAGATTCCTGTACTTCTCCCCAGAGGGAGAAAAGCCTTAAACAACTTTAGAGATGCACTCTCTTCTCTTCTGCAAAGCAGTTATATTTTTCTTCCCTCATATCCTTTCCCTTCCCATAAGCCAAAGGATTTGTTCAGCACTTTTAACTCCCTTCTCCATCCTCCTCCTCTTACTCTTTTCTTGTGCATATCATCCGAAAAGAATGTGTTTTATTCTTAACCCTAACCTACAAAGCTCTCCACAATCTCTCTCCCCTATTCATTTCCTCACTGGTTTCTAGATACTAACCCAACCCCGATGTCAGATCTGCACGCAGCCTTCTTTAGTCTTCCTTTAGAATCACCTCCTTGCATTCACTTATACAAGACTTCTCATGTGCTTCACCCCTCCACTCCTCCTCTGGAATGCCCTTCCACAACTCATCTGTCACTCTCCAACCTTTGAAACCTTTAACGGTTTCTCTCCCTCAAAACTCAATTTTTCTGACAAGCATATGCTCTAACTTACTAACTTAGGCCATTCCGCCTTCGACCTCTAGCTAAAGAGTACCCCTTAATGAATAAAGTAAAAACACACTGCCTACTGAATACTAACTCCCCCCTCCCTATTCCTTTAGATTGAAAGTTTGCAAGGGCAGAGCTCTTGCACCCCTTTGTGTTTGGAATTTGTTATTCAAAGTATCTTGCAATATGTTATATGTTAAATGTTATTTGTCACTGTAAATATCAGTTCTGTATATTGTACCAGTGTCTATATTTGGTGTACATCATTATCTGTATTATTTTGTACCCCATGTTGGTTTCTTGCTTTGTACAGCGCCATGGAATATGTTGGTGCTTTATAAATCAATAATAACAATAATGTGGGGAATCAAATGGTTCAAAACTGTAGAACTAGATCTGAATAAAGATCACCTTGTATGACTTTGACTAAATGCAATTAACATGTCCCTTTCTCCCTTACATAACATTGTATCTTTTCTGTTTAACCACCATATCGGAATGAGACCTGGATTTATGATCTTTTCATGCCAGGTCAGACCTTCCAAGGTATGTAAAAATTCCCCAAGAGAAGTTATCAAACTGTAGTAAATAACTTTACAACATCTAAATGACATTGACCTGTATTATAAAACCCATCATTCTTTCTAGAAGTTCTTCTTCTAAGCTCAAGGATTGGACACTGAACTTATCGCATTATACTAAGTGTTCTGCAAGTTGTCAGGGCAGATGTCCCACATCCAACAGTTGCTACAGAGAAGAGTAGAGAATGTGAATGAGATACTTTTTTTCTAGTAGGTCTAAACTATTTTTAACTACTGAATACTGTACTTCTAAACCAGGAGCTATTGCTATTCTAGGATGCTACCACCCTTTGTGTTAGTTCTGTCACATGCTGGAACATTTTCCATGTTGTCAAATTAATTTTTCAAGTATGCATCAGCAGCATACTTACTATTATTACCAGCTCTGTAGAAATAACACATTTAATACAAACTGGCCCATCCCTCTGGTACTCAAGCAATTAGTTACCCAAATCAAAGCAGGAATGTGACAAGGTTCTTCAATACCAGAGGTTAAGATTCTGAAGTTCTCCCCCCCCCCCCCCCCGTACACACACACACATGCACATATATATATACACACACAGTATTCCTTGGTAGTCTTCTAATCCCCCCATCCCACACAGTATTCCCTGGTGGTCTAGTGGTCCCCCCATCCATCCACAGTATTCCCTGGTAGTCTAATGGCCCCACCATCCATCCATATTAAGTCTGTTGCTACCAATACACAGGTTGAAATAAGCCTGATAATTAACAACTCCACAATCAAGAATTGATTTGATAACAGTAATCAATTCTACCACCTCATTCTTGATTATATTTCAAATTGAGGATAGATCAATTGTCTAGCCTTGTACCTCTCAATAAAGTATATCCCTATTTTGTCATCAGTACCCAGCCACTCCTCTTGGTTAACAGAGATTTTCCAACACATCTGATCACCATTTTGATTGCTAAACTGTCCACAACCAATGAAAAATTGATTGATTGGGAATGTTGGGACTATAGATCTGTGGCAGATCCCAAAATTAACAAAAAAACAATTAATGCATCTATGGCTGAAACCAGTTTTTACCTGAGTGCTCATTCAGTCTGTGAGGTCTTTGGAGGTGACCAATTGTATGACACACATTAGGAATCATACATGTCAAGTGTCTTACATACAAGGATTAGGTACTGTAGCTCTCACCAGTTGCCAATATTTGACTGCCCCAAGTCTGAAGAGTGCCATAATGTTGTGGCATGTTTATGAGATCCCTTAGAATCTTGCACCTATCTTGCACCTATCTGGGACCCTCCTTCCTTCACTCACCTTGCTGCTGTCCTGCCCAGGTGGTCATCATGTTGTTATGGTCTGAAAAGGGTCAGCCAGTTTGATCTCTTAACTGAGACAAAGGGGATCACTGCATAGGGAATTCCTCAAATTGCTCCTCAGAAAAGTCTGAAGAGCTATACTTATCTGCTCTTTTCACTTTACCTAATGCCCTCAGATATGCCAGAGACCAGCATGGAAATATCTGGAATAGGGGTTTACAGGTGATACACTGGGGAGGATCTTGAATCTAGCAGTGGGAGGGGCAAGGAGCAGAAAAGCAGAGGGGCTGTTTTTTGGGCAGAGAGTGAATATGGCATTCTAGGAGGAAACTCCATTGGAGTGGGCGGTGATTAGTAGACTACTGCTGGAAACTTTGATCCAGCTCAGAACTTGGCAAGCGGCATCTTCACTCTGACTCATCAATAGATGGTGGCCGGCCAGTGGGGAGAGGAATGCACACTTATTTCCCTGGATCAGAGTGTAGGTGTTTTTCAATGCCCTCCATAATCATACCAAGCCAAGTGCCCATGTTTTTACCTTATTCTGCTACCGAACATATTATACTCCAAAACCCATGTGCAGTAACACTGCCTGCATAAACAATTTTGTTAGTTAATAGGTGCCAATTGTAACTAATGCTTCTAAGCTAAGTGAAGTGGCCTTAGCTAGTGCATTGAGGTCAATCCAGCCATTCCATAAAGTGACCATAACAAAACTTTAAAAATGAATTTTCTCAAAAATTACAAGGTCTTTAAAGAGACTCCGTAACAAAAATTTCATCCGGTTTTCTGCCATCCTACAAGTTCCAAAATCTATTCTAATGTGCTCTGACTTACTGCAGCACGTTCTACTATCACCATCTCTGTAATAAATCAACTTATCTCTCTCTTGTCAGACTTGTCAGCCTGTGTCTGGAAGGCTGCCAAGTTCTTCAGTGTTGTGGTTCTGTGATGCATCTCCCCCCTCCAGGCCCCTCTCTGCACACTGCCTGTGTGTTATTTAGATTAGTGCAGCTTCTCTCTGCTCTATTATCTTTTACAAGCTGGATAAATCCTCCTCTGAGCTGGCTGGGCTTTCACATACTGATGAATTACATACAGGCAGAGCTGTCTGCACTCTGCAGGAAGAAACAGCCTGACACTTCAGTGGAAGATAGCTGCAGGGGGAAAGAAACACACAAATGATCTCTTGAGATGAAAAAGGAAGGCTGTATACAGCCTGCTTGTGTATAGATGTATTTTTCTATGTGTGGACATACTGTACATCAACCTACTTCCTGTTTTGGTGGCCATTTTGTTTGTTTATAAACAAACTTTTTAAAACTGTTTTTAACCACTTTGAATGCGGCGGGGAGCAGCGAAATTGTGATAGAGGGTAATAGGAGATGTCCCCTAACGCACTGGTATGTTTACTTTTGTGCGATTTTTAACAATACAGATTCTCTTTAAGATTTTTTTTATATTTGTTCCCACTATTCTTCCTAACATACCTAGCAAATTTGGTGATGATGACAAGTATGGGGGCGTTACAATTAACTGCAAAAATAATGTCTTAGTTTTAGCCTTTGAGTTTAACTACTTCACCACTGGGGGGTTTTACCCCCTGAGCACCAGAGCAATTTTCACCTTTCAGCGCTCCTTCCATTAATTCGTCTATAACGTTATCATTACTTATCGCAATGAAATGAACTATATCTTGTTTTTCCACCACCAATTAGGCTTTCTTTAGGTGGGACATTATGCCAAGAATTATTTTATTCTAAATGTGTTTTAATGGGAAAATAGGAAAAATGTGGGGAAAAAAAATTATTTTTCAGTTTTCGGCCATTATAGTTTTTAAATAATGCATGCTACTGTAATTAAAACCCATGAAATTTATTTTCCCTTTTGTCCCAGTTATAAAACCGTTTAAATTATGTCCCTATCACAATGTTTGGCGCCAATATTTTATTTGGAAATAAAGGTGCATTTTTTTTCAGTTTTGCGTCCATCCCTAATTACAAGCCCATAGTTTATAAAGTAACAGTGTTACACCCTCTTGACATAAATATTTAAAAAGTTAAGTCCCTAAGGTAACTATTTATGTATTTTTTTTAATTGTAAATTTTTTAATTTTTTTTTAATTACAAAAAAAATGGAGAGTGTGGGAGGTAATGAGTAAATTTTTTGTGTAACACTAATTTATTTCTATGTAAAAAATGCTTAGGGTGTAGTTTTACTATTTGGCCACAAGATGGCAACAGTAACTGTTGGTTTATTGCGACCTGCGAGCGTCCTTCCGGACGCTCGCAGGAAGTACTAGGAGGCTGTGAGTGTTTGTTTTTTTTCACAATGATCGCGCTGCCCATCGGAGAGCAGCGGATCATTGCGGGACTTAGATCAACGAACGGGAATGGATTTTCCCGTTCATTGATCTCCGGGCGAGCGGGCGGCGGCGTGTTTACTAGCGTCGGGCGGCGTGTTTACGAGCGGGAGCACGGGCAGCAGCGGGAGCGCGGAAAGTACGGATCTCTCCGTCCCTGGGGGTTAAAGGATGGAAAAAGGAACAGAGAAATTCGTACGGGCGGGGGTAAAGTGGTTAAAGTAAAATGAAAAATTTGGCTGCAAATTCACAAAAATCACATTTAGCAAGATTGGAGCCAATTTGTAGGGAGACCAAGCTAGAAAATCCCTATAACAGTCTTTAACCCTGATTATCATAAAAGGGCCCTGAAGTGGCATGTCACACGATGAGCTAAACATGTATGTACAGTCCAAATCTGACTTACAACTCGCCTGTGTTTTGTTTTCCTTTTTTTTTACTGTAAGGAATTTGTTTTTTGGTTCTCTAAATGGCAGTTTCTCTATAGTTGGACTGCAGTTGATGTTAGTTTAACACACTGAAAACTGACACAAAACTGCTGTCTGGTTGAGGAACATTTCTGAGAGCAGGGAACTGATAAAAAGTTAAACACGGTAATTAAAGATGTGTCTCTATGGGAGCTGAATAAATAACCTGAGAAAATCCTAGATTTTTACATTAAACCTAGATATTTAACCTTTAAATTAAAATACAACTATCAGATTCCAGGGAAGTATTATTTAGGATTAGAGCTATAGATGCAACAGTTTATCTGATCAGTTTGCACTAAATTCAGTTTTGCTTTAAGGATAATGTTTAACTTATTTGGAAAACAGAAGTATTAAATAGCTTTAGACTGATCCTATGAATTGGAATGACTAACAATGTTTGTAGACAACAGTAACAGTCACCCAACTATGCTTATTCCGTGGGAATTAAGTGCAGAATGTAATAGCCTATAGCAGTTCATCAGACTTAATAATTCATTTTTCTCACCTCAGCAAACGGAAATTGATTTGATTTTTATAGATAACAGCACTTTGCACATTATCATTGTTCTTAGCACTATCAACGTACAAGAAAATAAAATCTAAACCTTTTAAGTCTTTGTATATTACTTTCATTTCTGTATGGATCTGATCCAGTTCTGTTTAGTGCCTGAAGTAGAAACTTAACGTTTCGAAAGCTTGCAATAAACCATGAACAGTTAGTCATTAAAGGTATTACCAAACTCAAAGTTTGTTGGTTTGATGTCTGCATTACTTGTAATAGAAATAAATAAAACTGATATTCATTTCAACTACTGTGTGTGAAGCATTCATTAACGTGTTTCATGGAAAGGAAAGCAGATCATAACATCTGTACTACCCTCAGGTTAAGTGTAATTACCTATTTTTTTTAATAACGAACACAAAGATGACTCCCGGAAATAAAACTAAATACAAAGTGTAAGTGGTTTATGCCTACATCAAAACAGTACAAATTGTTAAGAAACGCGGAAGAGCCGCCGCCATGAGTCAACGGGAGGTGGCTCTTTCCGCGCACGGCGTGACAGAGCACGGGGAGGCAGCCGTCTCCACTCAGTCTGGGGCGGCTGTCCCCATTGCAGAGGCACCGCAGAGCGTGCTGGTGTGGCTGGGACACATAGTCCCTCCAGGTTCAGAGTGACGCGCGCGCGCACTCAGGCAGGGAATATATGACAGCCAGAAGTGAGTCAGCTGACCAGGCTGGTCAGCTGACGCTGGCTTCACTTTTCATTGGTCCAGCACTTAGGGAGGTGCTGGGCAGCTTTATGTGTATATATACAGCAGGCTGTTCAGTTGCTGGTTGTCTGGCGTTGCAAACACAACGTGGGAGCACTCAGACCCTTAGTCAGATCCTTAAGTGTGCCAGGACCAGCTGGAGCTGTAATCCTACACTTAGCTAGATTTTGTTGATAGCTTAAAGTACTAGTTTGATTGTGATTTCCTGTTATGACCCTTTGCCTGCCTAACTATCCTCCTGAACTCTGATCTTGTACCTTGCCATTCTGACACTCTGTTGCCGAAACCTGGCTCGTCCTTAGACTCTGCTTCTGCATCCTGATCTTGTACCTCGATATATCTGATACCCTGTTGCCGAACTCTGCCTGTACCTTAGACTCCGCCTCTGCCTTCTGAATCTGTACTTTATCTGTCCGTGTGTTTACGACCTGGCTTTTCCGACCTCGAGAACCGACCTTACTATTGAAGGCGGTTCCCCGTCCTGTTAGTGACACTTCCTCTAGAGTGTCACTTTCAGACAATCCTTCCTACTCTCAGCCTGACTCCTCCCGTCTTGGAGAGTTCAGGTCTTCGGAAGGAATCCGTGCAGTACTCCTTACTGCTCTGAGGCCTAGTCCTCTAAGTGTTACTGTTGCACCTAACACTACACTCTACTCAGGTGAACAGAGGTTAGCTGGTATATCAGATTATCGGTGATACTGCAGATCACTTATAATCTGGTATATATCTGTATTCCCAGTGATACTGCAGATCACCGGTAATCAGATCCTCTCTGTGCTTCACCGATCGTTACACAAATTTACTTATATATAAACCAGTTTTAGAAAAGTAAAAATGACTTGAGTTGGCCTTCACTCCAGCTCTTCCTCTGTACCTTCTATCACGTGGGTTCCCTCACCACTAGTATTTCCTGGCCAATGCCATCATCAGTGTGGTCCGACCCCTCACCAGTTCCCTTTTAATGCAAATGTAATTGCGCTAGTTAGGGACATTATCAAAATTTAGAGCCACTGTTTGCCCCTTATTACGTTTTAACATCATTTTTTCCACTATGCCCCTTCCCCCATTAGTGTTTCAATTTTGTCTATAATTATACCCCCCAATCTAGTGATGCCAGTATTTTCCAGGCTATGACTATCTAACTAGTAACTTAATTATGTCCCCCAAACTTATATATGTCTTGGATTACGTGCTGTAGTTGCTCTCCCATAATAGGCATATTCCAGCTCCCCACCATTTCTCTCTGTGGATCATGATCTCCTATAGAGGCTTTGGCTGTTCTTCTCCCTTACGCAAAATGATGCAGCAGGGAACCATGGGAACATATATAGCATTTGTCCTGTTCTAATGTTCACTGACCTAACTCTCTCATCCACCAATGGCATAAAAGTAAATGGCACTCAGTCTGAGGTGCAACTGTTTCTCAGGGGGTAACTTAGCTTCTTATGAGGCTATTCAGGGGAGTTGAAAAGGTGCAACACTTGGTAGCATTGCAATGTAGCCGTGCAATATCCCTGTAGGTATATCATGGGCAGAACCTATGCAGGACATGACTAGTGTGATGTGCTGAGGAGATGTCCTCTTATTTTACCATTTTAAATTTGTGAGTAGTACTGTTTTTCTATCAAATAAAAAAGGTTTTACACTATTTAAAGGCCCTTAGTCCCTAGACAAAACTGGGTGTACTTGCTGCTGCATTGGAGATTAGCAGGCATTAACTAGAGATGGCCCAAATGGTTCACCCGTGAACTTATTCATGCAAACTTCGGTGGTTCGTGTTTGCGAACGAACGCAAACTTTATGGCGGTTCGACCCGCCACCCTATACTACATCATTAGGGTCAACTTTGACCCTATATATCACAATCAGCAGGCACAGGGCAGCCAATCAGGCTACACTCCCTCCTGGAGCCCCCCTCATAAAAAGCAGGCAGCGTCAGCCATTTCACTCACTCGTGTGGCTGCAGTAATTAGAGAAGTGAGGTGCTGCAGAGACATTAGGGAAAGCTTAGTTAGGCTACAGTTAGGCTTGTTAGGTTGCTCTTTCTTGCTGATACTTATTGCTAAAAAAGCACTCCTCATCCTCAACAGCTCTTTGGTAATTCCTACTGTGCCACTGCGAGACCCAGCACATTCAGTGACTACCTGTGTGTGTGACATCTGCACATTTGTAATACCCATCACTGCATATACCTACCTGTTTTTCAGTGCACCTACCTACCTACGTGATCGCACGCAGTGTCACTGCACCTATTCACAGTACCTGTGTGTGTGACAGCTTCAAATTTGTAATACCAGTCATTGCATAGTTGTTCACAGTACCTGTGTGACCGCACGCTGTGTAATATATCAGTCCTAGCATACCTGTTAACTGCACCTGTGTGACAGCTGCACATTGTATTGTAATACCAGTCACTGCATACCTTGCTCTGCACCTTTGTGACTGCACATTGTATTAGTCAAGTCAGTGCATTCCTTACACTTCGTCCCTCCCGATATGGACAAAACAGGTAGAGGCAGAGGCAGGGGCAGACCCAGAGGCAGGCCACACGGCAAGTCTGTTCAAGGTCGTGCTGACATGATTTTGTGCGGCCCTGGACCAAAGTACAGTGCTCAGAAGAAGGCACGTCCCATCAACTCCCACGGTTGTCAGGACAGGGTTGGCTATTTAACACAGAACACTTTATCTTCTGCAGCCACCAGCGCTACTACAAGCACCACATCCGCAGCATTTGACACTTCACAGGAGTTATTTGGTGGGGAATTAAATGATTCACAGGCATTAATGTTACAATAAGATGAAGGCGCTAAGCAAGTTACACCACCTCATATGTCTGAGTTAGGCGACATTATGGACATAACGTGTGAGGAGGATGAAGTACCTGCTTTTGGTGAAGAATATGAGGTGTCTGAGGCAAGCGAAGCTGGGGAGGATGATTATGATGATTATGATGATACGGATGCCACGTGGGATCCTAGGAGACAAGGGGCTCGATTCACAAAGCAGTGCTAACTGTTAGCACTGGCCCTTATCACGTCTAAACTGAGTTTAAATATGAGAAGTAGTGATCGCGCGCAAAGTACCGCACACAAAGTTTTGCGCGCGCACTGCACAGAGCGCAGGGCGCTCCGCGCGAAGTGCCCACTAAAGCCTATGGGACTTAACGTGCGCATAGGACTTTGTGCGCATTAGTGACCGATCTGATTGAGAAAACTGGTGCTAACCTACTTAGCACCCTGGTTAGCATGCCTAAAGACTTTAGACGTGCTAAGTAGGTTAGCACCGCATAGTGAATCAAGCCCAAAATGACCAAGGTGTTCAGAGGAAGAGCCAGAGAGAATTAGGAGGGGACGAGTTACTGAAAGAAGCAGGGGGAAATCGTTGTCAGAAACAGCTGGTGGCAGTGTCCGGCGCCATGTATGGACAGCCAGCCAACTGAAAATTTGTTGTGTGACTGCTGCAGATCAGAGCAATGCCATCTGTTCTCTCTGCCTCCAAAAATTGAGCCATGGAAAGGCCAACAGCTGCGTAGGGACAACTGCCTTACGAAGGCACATGGAGAAAAGGCACAAACTGCAATGGGAAGAGCACCAGAGGAAAAGCAGCACACAAAAGCAAAGCCAACCTCCTTCTCCTTTTCCTCCTTCAAGTGCATCATCTTCAGCCGCTTTCTCCCTTGCACCTTCACAATCACAGCCATCCTCCTCCACTCCACCTCTCACCTTGAGCAGTTCCTGCTCCTCTGCACACAGCAGTAGCCAGGTGTCCGTGCAGGAAATCTTTGAGCGGAAGAAGCCAATGTCTGCCAGTCACCCCCCTTGCCCGGTGTCTGACAGCTGGCTTGGTGGAACTGTTAGCTTGCCAGCTGTTACCATACCACGGCATCTTAGACATGTCTTGCCTCCAAGCGGAGAGTCACACTGGAGCAGCTCTTCTGGCTGCTCTGAACAAACAGGTGGATCAGTGGCTGACCCTGCACTAACTGGAGATCGGCAACGTGGTGTGTGACAACGGCAGCAATCTCCTTTCGGCTTTGAATTTGGGAAGGTTGACACATGTACCCTGCATGGCACATGTGCTCAATCTCACAATTCAGATATTTGTGTCTAAGTACCCAGGCTTACAGGACATCCTGAAGCAGGCCAGGAAGTTGTGTGGGCATTTCAGGTGGTCTTACACGGCCATGGCACGCTTTGCCAATATTCAGCGGAGAAAAAACTTGCCGGTGAGATGCTTGATTTGCGATAGCCCGACTCGATGGAATTCGACTCTCCTGATGGTCGACCGCCTGCTACAACAGGAGAAAGCCGTCACCCAATATCTTTACAACTACAGCAGAAGGACACACTCTGGGGAGATAGGGATGTTCTGGCCAAAGAACTGGACACTCATGCGAAATGCCTGCAGGCTCATGCGGCCGTTTGAGGAGGTGATAAACATGGTGAGCCGCAGTGAAGGCACCATCAGGGACTTGAATCCGTATGCTTTCTTCCTGGAGTGTGCCATGCGTAGAGTGCTGGATCAAGCTGTGGAGGAGCGTGAACAGGAACAGTTACAGGAGGAACAGTTGTGGGATCAATTCTCATCAGAACCAGATGTTTCCTCAACACCTGTGGCAGCACAGAGGGGGGAGGAGGAGGAGGAAGAGTCGTGTGGGGAAGAGGAGTCAGATGATGATGAGCAAGGTGGGTTTTTTTTGGAGGAGGAGGCGGCAGAAGAACAACCGCAGTTGGCGTCGCAGGGGGCTCATGCTGCTCAACGTTTCCGTGGTATTGTTCGTGGCTGGGGGAGGAGGAGAACTTACCTGACATCACTGAAGAAGAGCAAGAGGAGATGGATAGTACGTCTGGATCCAAATTTGTGCAGATGGTGTCTTTTATGCTCTCCAGCCTTTTGAGGGACCCCGTATAAAAAACTCAAGGGGAATGAGCTGTACTGGGTGGCCACGCTACTAGACCCTCGGTATAGGCACAAAGTGGCAGAGATGTTACCAACTCACCTGAAGGCAGAAAGGATGCTGCACATGCAGAACAAGCTGGCAACTATGCTTTACAGTGCATTTAAGGGTGATGTCACAGCACAACGGAATAAAGGTACCACTGCCAGTAATCCTTCTCCCATGTCCACGCAGGCAAAGACAGGATGCTCCAGCGATCTCATGGTGATGTCAGACATGCAGAAATTCTTTAGTCCAACTTCTCTCTAGCCCTGTCTCAAGCGTCCTGTCAGAAAGGACCTTCAGTGCAGCTGGAGGCATTGTCACTGAGAAGAGAAGTTGCCTAAGTCCCAAAAGTGTTCAGTACCTCACCTTTATCAAAATGAATGAGGCATGGATCCCGGAGGGCTACTGCCCGCCCCAAGACTAAGTCAGTCCACACACACAGCATATTTGCCTGCATGCCGTGTGACCGTGTGACTGCCTGCCCCAAGACTAAGTCGGTCCCCACACAGCATCTCTGCCTGCAGGCCGCTTGACTGCCTTCTCCACCACCACCAACAGGGTTCAGGACTCCAGGCGGATTCCGAATCTTTTAAGGCTGCTTCTAGCAGCGGCCACTATAATAATTTTTTTCTGGTGCGTGTACCAGAGATGCTCGGATGTGCCTCATGGATAATTGTCTGTAGCTTACCTTCCCTGCAGGATCTTTACACTAGCAGGTGCAGAAAGAGAGCAACCAAAATTGCCTCTGACCCCTCTCACCCAGCTCACTCCATCTTCCAGCGCATGCCTTCAGGAGTAAGATTCCGGTCAATCGCTACCAAAACCTCCAGACACAGGAACAGTTTTTTTCCTCAAGCGGTAGCCATACTTAATGCTGAACCACGTTAGAGCTGCTAGGACTGAAAGTAATCAGCACAGAACTAAACATGAACAATTCTCACATTGCTTACTGCCACTATACTTATAGGGCTCGATTCACAAAGCGGTGCTAACCCAGTTAGCACGCCTAAAATACTTTAGGCATGATAACCATTGCACCATGCTGGTGAAAAGCCAGTTTAGGCGTGATAAGTTTAGGCGTGATAAGTGTAGGTGTGATAAGTTTAGGCATGCTAAGTTTAGATAAGTTTAGATCGCTTGCAAAGTCCCGCACGCAAAGCAGCGCCATTAAACTTTATACGAAGTGCACCAGTCTTTGCTAGCGTAAAACTTTTGATCAGCTGTGCACTGCGGTGCTAACGCAGTTGGCGCTTAAACTTATCACACCTAAACTTATCACACCTAAACTTATCATGGCTTAACTTATCACACCTAAACTTATCACACCTAAACTTATGGGGCTTGATTCACAAAGCGGTGCTAACCTACTTAGCACGTCTAAAGTCTTTAGACGCGCTAACCAGGGTGCTAAGTAGATTAGCACCGGATTTCTCAATCAGATCGTGCGCTAACTTTGCGCGCGTAAAGTTTTACGCGCGCAAAGTTTTACGCGCGCTAAGTCCCATAGGCTTTAATGGGCACTTCGCGCGGTGCGCCCTGTGCTCTGTGCAGTACGCGCGTAAAGTTTTACGCGCATAAAGTTTTGCGCGCGTAAAGTTTTATGCGCGAAAAGCTTGTTTAGACGTGCTAAGGGGGTTTTCACAGGCGTGCTAACAGTTAGCACCGCTTTGTGAATCAAGCCCATCATGCCTAAACTGAGTTTAGGCATGATAAAGGGCTTTTCACCAGCGTGCTAACTGTTAGCACCGCTTTGTGAATCAAGCCCCTAATGTCCTTAACTTGTAATATTCACACTGTCTGTCCTTGTATTGTTTTTTGTTTGTGTTTGTTAAGCAACTGCCAAGACAAATTCCTTGTAGGTGCAAACTTACTTGGCGAAAATAAATTGATTCTGATTCTGATTCTGATCCACGAATTCGGAAATCCGCGTGGTTGCAAAAAAAAATCCGCATTCGGCCCCACCGCGTGCGGATTTTCGTCCGCGTCCACGCAACCACGCGGATTTTTTCCCGTGAGTGGCGTAATCACGCGCGGATTCACGCCCGGAGGCGGGTTTTCTTTTAACGTTAATAACAAAGCCCCCATACATGCTACAGTCCCCCAAATAGCATGGATTATCGAGGTGATAAGGGGCAACATAACTTCAACATAAAAAATTCCCCCCAAAAAATTTTTTCTAGAGAAAATGGATTTTAAAGTGAAATCAACACTTTAAATGGGGCTATTAATTGGTAATAAGTGGTTTTAAAAAGGGATATACGCGTTAAGCAGTCAAAGAGGTGAAGGCGAGTTCCAATGGCACTTGGCGGCGAAGGTACCGCTGGAGGAGGATGAGTGGCTGACGGCAAAAAGGCTCCAGAGAGGTTTTTGTAATTTTTTTTTTTTTTTTTGCAGCAATTAGCAATGACATCGCAGCAGAGTTGTCAGTGGACACGGGCAGTGTGAACGCAGAGTGCAGTGGTGGTAGCGACTGAGTCAGGAGAAGGTCTATGCGGGCGGTCAGTTCAGCAGCACAGAAGGACCACGGCAACATACTGGTAGTAGTAGTAGCAGCACAGCGTCATAGTGCTGGCCAAAAAATTAAATGCACCCGGCGACCCGGGCAGTGTGAACGCAGAGTGTAGTAGCGACTGAGTCAGGAGGACAAAGCGGGCGGTCAGTTCAGCAGCAGCAGCACAGTAGTAGTAGCACAGCGTCATAGTGCTGGCCAAAAAATTAAATGCACCCGGCGACCCGGGCAGTGTGAACGCAGAGTGTAGTAGCGACTGAGTCAGGAGGACAAAGCGGGCGGTCAGTTCAGCAGCAGCAGCACAGTAGTAGTAGCACAGCGTCATAGTGCTGGCCAAAAAATGAAATGCACCCGGCAACCCGGGCAGTGTGAACGCAGAGTGTAGTAGCGACTGAGTCAGGAGGACAAAGCGGGCGGTCAGTTCAGCAGCAGCAGCACAGTAGTAGTAGCACAGCGTCATAGTGCTGGCCAAAAAATAAATGCACCCGGCGACCCGGGCAGTGTGAACGCAGAGTGTAGTAGCGACTGAGTCAGGAGGACAAAGCGGGCGGTCAGTTCAGCAGCAGCAGCACAGTAGTAGTAGCACAGCGTCATAGTGCTGGCCAAAAAATTAAATGCACCCAGCGACCCGGGCAGTGTGAACGCAGAGTGTAGTAGCGACTGAGTCAGGAGGACAAAGCGGGCGGTCAGTTCAGCAGCAGCAGCACAGTAGTAGTAGCACAGCGTCATAGTGCTGGCCAAAAAATTAAATGCACCTGGCGATCCGGGCAGTGTGAACGCAGAGTGTAGTAGCGACTGAGTCAGGAGGACAAAGCGGGCGGTCAGTTCAGCAGCTCAGGAGGACCATGGCAACTTACTGGTAGTAGTACCATAACACCAAAAAATTAACCAAGGTAGGCACTAGGCAGGTAGTAAATGTCTTTATAAAGGCAGGCATAGTTAACAACAGCACATGCAGCAGCCACTTCATGTCCCCCTGTGTCCGACAATAGGGGCCAGGAACTCACCTTCCACCCAAGCCTGGTTGATTTTCAGGAAGGTGAGTTTGTCCACAGAGGCCTGGGAGAGCCGAGAGCGCTTCTCTGTGACCACGCCACCGGCCGCACTAAGGCATCTCTCTGAGAGGACACTGGAAGGAGGGCAGGATAGGAGTTCCAGGGCGTACTGGGAAAGCTCGCTCCAGATGTCCAGTCTTTTGACCCAGTACTCCAAGGGGTCCACGGGGCTGTCGGTGTCATTGAGCCCGCTGGATGACCCCATATAGTCAGACACCATGGTGGTCAGTCATTGCTTGTGCTGGTTGGTGGTGGATGCTGTGGCGGGCACCTCTGTTCTGGGCTGCTGCACTGCATACAGGCTCTTGCTTAGGCTCTTCAGGTCTCCGGGGCGCCAGTTGCTGCTGCTGCTGCTGCTGCTGCTGGTGGTTGTTGTTGTGCTGCTAGTGGCAATGGCAGGCACCTCTTGCTGGCTTGGCAGAGCAGTTACAGTGGAGGTGGAAGGCTGGGGGAATGCTTCCAGTAGTCTGCGCACAAGGGCCTCCTTCAACTCCCTTGTGCGTTGCTCGGTGGTGGATGGCGTCATTAAGTCTCCCAGCTTCCCCTTCAGACGGGGATCAAGCATCAAGGTAATCCAGATGTCCTCCCTTGAACGCATCTGGATCACCCGGGGGTCCCTGCGAAGGCAGCGCAACATGTGCACAGCCATGGGAAACAAGTGGGCCCTGCCAGCAAGATCTTCCTCGTCCTCGCCATTGTCCCATAACGCATGCCTGTCCTCTTCCTGTGCCATGTCGTTGTCCTCCTCAAACCGCCATCCACGTACAACGCCTGCTGCACTCTGCTCCTCCTCCTCCTCCTCATTCAGGTTAGGGACCTCCAACTCTTCCACTACCTGCTGTGAGCCCTCCTCTGAGCTGGACTGTGCTGCCATCTGCTCCTGTTCTTCCAACTGCCTCAGGGCTTCATCCCCACGCTCAATTAAATTGTCCATTGCCTGCTCCAGTAGACAAACCAAGGGCACCCACTGGCACACAGAGGCCCGCTCCTCACTGACCATCTTGGTTGCCTCCAGGAAGGGACTCAGCACCAGGCATACTTGCTGCATCAGTGTCCACTGAGTGGCAGTAATCATGGGGACTTGCTGGTTGCTGGGAACACTTGGGTCTAGCATGTAGGCCCTAAGAGCCAGCCTGTGCTGACACAGCCGCTCCAACATGGCCAGAGTCGAATTCCAGCGAACTGGCATGTCGATGATCATCCGGTGTTGTGGCCTTCCATACTGCTGCTGTAAGGTGGACAAGAGTGCAGAGGCAGTGGCTGACAGGCGGAAAAAGCGTACCACCGCCCGGGCATCCTGCAGCAGCTCGCTCATCCCCTGGTAGGTGCGCAAGAAGCGCTGCACCACAAGATTGAGCACGTGGGCCAAGCAGGGGATGTGCTGGAGGTTTCCCTGCTGCACTGCTGCCACCAGGTTGGCCCTGTTATCGGCTGCCACATACCCCACTTCCAGGCCTCTGGGGGTCAGCCACCTCCGCTCCTGCTTCCTGAGGGCGGCCAGGACGTTGGTGGCCGTAAGCCTCTCCTTCCCCAGGGTCACCAATTTTAAAAGGGCTTGGCAGTGCCGAGGCTTGGCGCTGCTGCTGCCGAGGCGGGCTTGCTTTCCGGGTGCTGAGGGAGTGTCGTGACAGGACCCTTCTGCATCCCCCCTGATCCCGCGTGGTGGCACCACTAGCTGGGCTGATGCGCTCTTGTCCTCCCTCCCTTCCATCAGTGTCACCCAGTGGGCCGTAAAGGACAGGTAGCGACCTGTCCCAAATCTGCTACTCCACGAGTCCATGGTCACGTGGACCCGCTTGCCCACAGAGTAGTCCAGGGAACGGGCCACGTTTTCCACCGCAAACTTGTGGAGTGCTGGGATCGCGCTCCTGCTGAAATAGTGGCGACTGGGGACTTGCCACTCGGGGATGCCAAATTGGAGCAGCGTCCGCATGGCGCTCCCCTCCTGCACCAGGGAGTAGGGAAGCAGCTGTGATGCCATGGCCCGGGCCAGCAAGCCATTTAGTTTGCGGATCCGCCTGTGGCTTGGAGGCAGAGGCTTGGTCAGACCCTGAAAGGTGTCGCTCAGCAGGGTCTGACGACGCTGGGATGCAGGGGAGACAGAGGAGAGAGACGAACACTGGCTGCCAGCCTCAATGTCTGTGTCCTGAGCAGCCGAGGTGGAAGAGCGCTTGCGTGCTACTACTGCTGCTGCTGTGGGGGATTCACGACCCTGAGGGAGGGAGGATGCTGCTGCGCTGGTGGGCCTTCTGCTCTCAGGAACCCCTGCCAGCAGTGCCTGCTTCCTCTTAAAGTCCGCATACTCGCAGCAGTGGCGGCTTCTCAGGTGGCCCTGGAGGGATGAGGTACCCATCTTGCTCAAACTTTTCCCACGGCTCAATCTTTTGCTGCATAACCTGCACACCGCATACCTTTTGTCATCAGTACATTCCTCAAAGCAATCCCACACTGGTGACTTTAATTTACTGCGGTCCCCACTAGCAGAGGGTGCAGCGGAGCAATGTGTGGTAGTAGTTGCCGGGGGTTGCATGGTGGTGGTGCCGGCTGAAGCAGTGTCCTGTCTACTTCCTCCACGCCCACTGCTGCCGATGCCCCTGCCCCTGCCTGACATATGGCGATATCCTTGCCTAGGCCGAGGTGACTCGTCATCCTGCTCTGACCATTCTTCCACGGACTCAGCAGGCTGCACATAGTTAGGGTCCACAACGTCATCATCAGCAGCATCATCATAATCCAGCTCTTCCTCTGACTCCCCCGCCTCCTCTTCTGTCACTACATCCCCAGACACAGACCCCTCTTCTTCATCACCAGAACTCAACAACGCTTGTGATTGTGGCCCGATCTCAATCTCTGCCACATCAGTCCCCAGTAAGTCCTGTGCTTCTTGCATCAGCAGGTTCCCAGATGCCGGACTGAGGGACAGAACGCTGTCATCCTGGGAGGGCTGCTGACCAGTGGGTGCTGGGGTGGATGTCACAACAAGCATGGGATGTTGGCTGCTGCTGCTACTGCTTGGAGTGGTGCTCACAGTAGAGGTCTGGGAGGAAGTCATGATGTCCATGAGTACGTCAGGTTCCATTTGCTCAACCACCACACGGGGACCAGAAACTTTAAAATATTTGGACAATGGCGTCCGCTGACTCGGCCCAGGCTTTGCTGCCCCCTTTTCTGCTGCATCACGACCACGTACAGCTGGGCGTCCTCTCCCTGGACGTGGAGCAGTCCCAGAAGTGGCTGAGGCAATTGAACTCCCTTTCCTCTCACCCCGCGAAACCCTGCCAGACATGTTGCTAGTAATGAATCACTGGATGCAGTGGGCACAGTACAAGGTCACTGAAGGATGCAGTGGGCACAGCACAAGGTCACTGAAGGATGCAGTGGCCACAGTACAAGGTCACTGAAGGATGCAGTGGGCACAGCACAAGGTCACTGAAGGATGCAGTGGGCACAGCAGTGGGCACTGGATATACAACTAGGTCACTGAAGGATGCAGTGGCCACAGTACAAGGTCACTGAAGGATGCAGTGGGCACAGCAGTGGGCACTGGATATACAACTAGGTCACTGAAGGATGCAGTGGCCACAGTACAAGGTCACTGAAGGATGCAGTGGGCACAGTACAAGGTCACTGAATGATGCAGTGGGCACAGCAGTAGGCACTGGATATACAACTAGGTCACTGAAGGATGCAGTGGCCACAGTACAAGGTCACTGAAGGATGCAGTGGGCACAGCAGTGGGCACTGGATATACAACTAGGTCACTGAAGGATGCAGTGGCCACAGTACAAGGTCACTGAAGGATGCAGTGGGCACAGCAGTGGGCACTGGATATACAACTAGGTCACTGAAGGATGCAGTGGCCACAGTACAAGGTCACTGAAGGATGCAGTGGGCACAGTACAAGGTCACTGAAGGATGCAGTGGCCACAGTACAAGGTCACTGAAGGATGCAGTGGGCACAGCAGTGGGCACTGGATATACAACTAGGTCACTGAAGGATGCAGTGGCCACAGTACAAGGTCACTGAAGGATGCAGTGGGCACAGCAGTGGGCACTGGATATACAACTAGGTCACTGAAGGATGCAGTGGGCACAGTACAAGGTCACTGAAGGATGCAGTGGCCACAGTACAAGGTCACTGAAGGATGCAGTGGGCACAGTACAAGGTCACTGAAGGATGCAGTGGGCACAGCAGTGGGCACTGGATATACAACTAGGTCACTGAAGGATGCAGTGGCCACAGTACAAGGTCACTGAAGGATGCAGTGGGCACAGCAGTGGGCACTGGATATACAACTAGGTCACTGAAGGATGCAGTGGGCACACAAGGATGTCACACTGTGTAATGAGATGCTCATATGCCAGCGAGCGAGCGAGCAGTGGGCACTGGGCACGGCACAAGGTCACTGACAGAATAATTGAACAGCGCTGGCAGAGAGTGGCGGCGCCGGCGGTGTGACTGGCTGCCTGCAAATAGTACAAGTGTATAACTGTCACTGGAATATACAAGTGAACACTGCAGCTGCACTAACCTGCCTGCCTGCACTCTACACACAGATAATCCCCACTCCCACTACACTGCAGCACTGAACCTGCCTGCACAGCACTACACACAGTTAAATAATCACTAGACTCCCACACTCCCACTACACTACACTGACTACAACTAACTACAGCAATCACTCACTGACTAGCTAACTGTGTACAGTATAAGAGCAGTGTTAGCAAAAAAAACGCTTTGTTTTTAACACAATAAATGCACTTGCTCAAACAACAATGGCCTGGAGATAATCCTCTCAGCACCACAGTCTAACAAGGACAGAGCTTTTCCATCATGGCCGCCGCTTTATATTCAGGAGGGGAGGGCATAGCTCCCCTCCTGTGATTGGTTGCTAGGGCCTGGCTGGGGCACTCTGATTGGCCTGCAATGTGTCACTTCCGCATAGTTTGACGCATTTCTGCAAACCACGACTTCAGCCCCGGGTTTCACGAGCGTGAATGCGAATTTCTGTCCGCATTCACGCGAAGCCGAAGTAGATTTTCGTGGTTGAAAATCTATTCACGGATTTTCGTGTCCGAGGCGGAATGCGTCAAAATGGTCGTGAATCCACGCGTAAGCGTGATCACGACCTGGCGGTGAGCACCACTGGCGTGTACATGCCTGCCTAATTTTTCTGGCTGCACTGCAGCTGCAACAACAAAACAAAAGGCATGTACAGTACATGTGTCAATTCCCCTTTGTGATCATTACCTTGCCGCGGTGAAGGGGCTTGCGTAACACAATGAAGCAATGACCGCCGGTTATATGAGTGTCTCGGGGGGGGGGCACACCCAAGATAATAAGGTCATTGATTTATTGTGGACAGAGCAAATTCGATCAGCTGGACAGTCACTGTTCTGTCATTGAGCTACCACAGCCCGGCGACCATATTGGCTCGAAAACCGCCATGGCCTGCACTCTCGCCATGGTGCGCACCAGCCCAGCATGGCCGTCACTACACAAACAGCTGTTTGCGGTGCGTTACACAGTGAATTTGGTCTGTCAGTGTGAAGCAGTACTCTAAGTACACTCCCTGATTTATTTATACACATGCAAGATGTTTTAAAGCACTTTAAGCCTCATATTTAGCATGCAATGTGATTTCTGCCCTTAAAACGCTGCTTTGTGTCAAATCCAGATTTTTCCCTGGGACTTTTGGCGTATATCACACTCCGGCATGTCCCCCTCCAGGTGTTAGACCCCTTGACACATATTTTCCATCACTTTCCTGGCCAGCATAAATCTTTCTAGTTTTCAAAGTTCGCATCCCCATTGAAGTCTATTGCGGTTCGCGAAAGTGCGCGCGAACCGATCTTTTGCGGAAGTTCGCGTTTGAGGTTCGGGAACCAAAAATTGGAGGCTCGAGCCATCTCTAGCATTAACCTGGAGTTGTCTAGGGAGGGGAGAACAGAGTATCTGTTGTGGAAGTCTGGAGTGTGGTGCAAAGGCGTGCTGATCCAGGAAGTGCATAGTCAGGACGAAAGAGTAGCATGGAGGTGCCAGTGCACATACAGCTATCTATCAGAGTGGACAATAGTGTCTAAAGGGTGAGTGGATATGCACCTGTATTGTTTGATTGTGGCGGATGCTACACATGCTAGTGTCACTCTAGCCATGTGTGTATGCTCAATACCCATAGTAGTGTGTTGCACAATTATCTCTGTCTGAATTGTGAATTGCTTTGACGGTATCCACGGACCACAGGCAAACAGAGTGGGAGGTGGCCATGATCATAAAGTCTAAGTGGTGATAATACGTACTTGCTGCCTATGACTCAAGTCAGCTATTATAAAGGGTGAGCATGCTAGTTGTTTTTGGAGAGTGTGTTAGGCTCTTTGTAGGAGGTGAAGATTAACATTAGAGTGGACCCTTTCTATCGCTGTTAAAACAGTCTGCACTATGATGTATTTGTTTGATTTTGAGGAAATCTACACCCTGTTTTGAAGGCTATCTGGCTGGCAGGGAGTAGATTCCAATTTACCGACACCGCGCGTTCATCGCTCCCGACGATCTCACCACTGTCTCCCCGCCACAGCTCACTCTCTCTGCCATCTCTATAACGGCAAAGCCCTGTGAGCAGGTCAGGAGCCGATTTCATTGGCTCCTGAAGGTATCTATAGGAAGAAATGGAGCGCACTATAGTGCATTACCTATGTGGTTTTTATTCAAAATGTAAATATTATACTCACAAGAGTTGAATATCAAAAGCGCTTCTCAGCGGTAAAGCTATCCGCTTACACTCTCAGGCAGGGCGGCAGCAGCGTGCTGTGGCCAGCAGCGTGACTTCCGGTGGATGGGGAAAGCCGTCTCGCTGTGGGAGTAGGCGTAGCTGAGGCTCAGTTGGCGTGCAGCGTCATCATTACGCATTTCGGCGCTCTGCGCCTTCGTCAGGAGGAGCGCAAGAACGTTTGTTGCTTTCATTGGCTCCTGACCCTGTCTATCAATGTAAGCAGCTCCCATTGGCTTACATTAATAGGCAGGGTCAGGAGCCATTGAAAGCGGGAACTCTGCCGTCATAGAGATGGCAGAGTGGGTGGCCCAGGTTCCTGCCGTGCGGCGGTGATAGCGATTATGGCAGGTATGTTCGGCGATTCATTGGTATTCAGAACTATCCCACCATTTCTGGTCCTTAAGGGGGCAGAGACTGCTGGTACTTACGTGGTTAAAGAAGACAGAAAGAAAATGCTCATATATGTTCTAAAGGGAACTTTCTACAGAGGATGTATTTCCTTTTAGGGTGATAAGTATTGTATGGACATTTGGGCAGCACACTCTGAACCTTCTTTTGTATATATCAATGCATCGCATTGTGATGTGATGATATTGTCTGCTGTGATTCAACGCAAAGGACACAGTGTGAAAAGAGCCTAAAGCTACATACACACGCATGACTTAAGTCGGCTGAGGTGGCCGATATAGACGTTAGGCAACATCAATCAATGGTGTGTACTCACCTTTAGCGTGCTATGGTCAGACAGGAGAGTGTGTGGTCAGTGGCCAAATCTTTTTTACCAACCAAAAGACTAAGAGTGATCTGACAATTCGAAACAAAAGAATGAGAGCAACACCAGCTCAAGGTGCTATCAAACATGCAAAAACTTTATTGATCAGATCTGGTTCAATCAGCCACTGAGTCAGATAGGCAATTCCCATAAATCTCTGAAATACACCTTAAAGAGAATCTGAAGCAAGATTAAAAATGGCTTTTTACCTTATATACATGTGAGGCATGTTTGCCCAAGCTAAAACGCCGCTATCCCGCGGCATAACGAGGGGTTTTTACCCCCCAAATCCCCCATGCAAAATCCACGACTTTCTTGGTCATGGATTTTGCTGTCCCTGTGCGCATCCATGTGAGGCCGGGCTAATGGCCGCACCCCTGCCTCACACGCGTCTGTCAGCGCGTATCTCCGCCTCTCTCCCACCCATCTCAGTGAAGGAAGACTGAGAGGGGCGGGAGAGAGGCCGCGTTGCGCCGCCAACAGACGCGTGTGAGGCAGGGCTGCAGCTCATAGCCCGGCCTCACACGGAAGCACTCCCCGGGCACCATGGATGGGATTTGGAGGGTAAAGACCCCTCGTTATGCCGTGGGATAGCGGTGTTTTAGCAGGGGCAAACATGCCTCACATGTATATAAGGTAAAAAGCTATTTTTAATCTGGCTTCAGATTCTCTTTAAAAGCAAGAGAGTGCATTTATGTGCTCGTGTAGTGTCAGTGAGGCCTGGAACCCACTACAAATTGCTAGAGCAATCGCTAGCATTTTGTAAGCAATTTCATGAGCGCTTTCTGGTGCTTTTGGGAGCGTTTTAAAAAGTGTACGCTTTTTGCCGGCGATTGTGTAGTGATTTGCGATTTTTAATTCTCATTGGTCCTTTCAATGTATTATATAAATATTTTTTTTACAGTTTGCAGTAATTTAAAATCGCACTCAATTCGCTTTGTGTAGCGATTCATGAGCGATTTGACAGCGCTTCAATACGCTACATTGAAGCGCAAATGCTCCTCAAAATGCTGCATGCTGCATGTCATCTTTCCTATTGATATTTATAACAGAAAGAAAATCTGATAAAACAAAATAAAATTAAGTGGGCCTTGCTTACCCCAAAATAATCATATAAGCAGGGGAATTATTGGAATAACCCAATAACCGCATTTATAAACAGTAATGACATAGTATACTCACTGTATAACACAGTCCGGTATTTAACTAATTTGATGACTCGATTTGATTTGATGAGTTAAAAATGTGCTGATGTGGTCTGGCCACCATAGTAATGATGCCGCACTATGACAGCCAATAGTTACTGCACATGAGAAAAAGAATGTATGTTCCATAGTAACATACTGTATATCTGTAATAACATTGCAGGCTACAGTTTAAAGTATTTAGTCACAGGCAAATGTAGACTGTATCCAAAGAGGAGAGTGGATTATCCCACAAGCATCTGGCATCTAGGATGCCGGGGGGGGGGGGGGGGGGAGCAACAGTGTGTAGACAGACATGATTGCAAGACATTGCAACATTGCCTCAGTATATAGAATACACTCCAGTGTTTTATAAATGTTAAAAGTGTGTCACAGAATAAGCATCAGGCACTGCAGTTTATGGAGTGTGGATGCATGTCAAGGAATTAGGCAACAGGTGTAAAGCACATGCAGTAGCTTATGTGCATGAGTATTTTTTTCAAAGGCATACAAGTTTCTTGAAAAACAATTAATGTTTGGCTTGCTTCTTAGCTCTTGTCATATTTTATCAGAGAATCACACAGTAAGCTAGCTGTAAAACAACTGCCATCATTTTATTAGGTTTACACTGCTGCTCATATTTTGTCAGAAAAGCTCATAGAAAGCAGCATTGACTTGCATTGTTGTGCAATTTTTTGGATTACATTTTTCTGCAGAAAAAAAAATTAATTTGGCATGTATGTTCTTTTTTTGTTGTTGTTTAACCAGTTCAGCCTTCAGTCGTTTTCACTTTATGCATCCGAGCAATGTTCACCTCCCATTCATTAGCCTATAACTTTATCACTACTTATCACAATGAATTGATCTATATCTTATTTTTTCCGCCACCAATTAGGCTTTCTTTGGGGGGTACATTTTGCTAAGAGCTACCTTACTGTAAATGCATTTTAACAGTAAGAATAAGAAAAAAAATGAAAAAATTCATTATTTGTCAGTTTTTGGCCATTATAGTTTTAAAATAAAACATGCCTCCATAATAAAAACCCACGTATTGTATTTGCCCATATGTCACGGTTATTTCACCGTTTAAATTATGTCCCTATCACAATGTATCACGACAATATTTTATTTGGAAATAAAAGAGCATTTTTTCCGTTTTGCATCCATCACTATTTACAAGCGTATAAAAAAAAATAGAGAGAAATATTTCATGTTTACATAGATATTTAAAAAGTTTAGACCCTTAGGTAAATATTTATGTGTTTTTTTTTTATAGTAATGTTTTTTTTTTTTATTAAACATTTTATGTGGGCATTTTTGGGAGGGTGGGATATAAATAGTGTTTTATTTGGGGAAATATTTGTGTATTGTAATGTTTTTTTACTTTTACTTGTAGTTTTACTTTTTGGCCACAAGATGGCAATCTTGAGTTTGTTTACATGACGTCACTCTAAGCGAACAATGTACGCTTAGAGGGACAGAGCTTCAGAAAAAGCGTAGCTTCCGAGAGAAGTTGTCGCTTTTTCAGCGGGGGACAGGAATCAGTGATCGGGCACCATAGCCCGATACATTGATTCCTGGGCTACCGAATCCGCGGCCGAGAGTGCGTGTGCACGCGCGCGATCGGCCACGGGAGCGCGCGGACGCGCACGTGGCCTCCTGGACGTAGGTACTACGTCCTGGAGGCATAAATGGTTAATGGATATGTAAATTGTTTATAATGTAAGTGGATGGAGATGAGGAAAATCAAATTTGTTATGCAAAATTGCATCTGATTTTGAAGTTAATAAGATGCATTGTATGTATATTAATTTCACTGATATGCATGGAAAAATCAAATTCCGAAAAATGAGATAAAAAATGTGAACAAACAAAAGAAGATCCGAAACAAAAAATTGCAAAACACAGAATCCCAACAGTTAAAAAAGATGCAGCCTAAAATTGCAGGGATACGTGTAAAGGCTGCCTAACTTGTGTTTTTCAGTTTTCTCCATTGTACTATAACCTGAGCAATTTAACTTTCCTTTTTGCCTGTATTAATGACACCAAGTTTACTAGTTTATTCCAATAATTGTATACAAAAAGTCAACTCATGGTTAAAAAAACTTATCTTATTAAAACAAATAATAGCCTAAACTGACAGGGGTGTAACTAGGCCCCACCGGGCCCCCCTGCAGAATTTCAGAGCGGGCCCCCCTCCCTGGGGCCCACTCGGGGCCGTTTTGTGGGGGCTGGAGGGGTGGCAGCATGAGGGGAAAGCCTTGGCCACAGTCGGCGGGGAGAGGTGAAGTTCCCCCCCTCTCCCTCACCTTGGGGCTCTCCCCTCTGCATTCCCCTCCAGCTTAAGTTACAGTGTGGGCGGCGGGCAGATACATACCTTCCGCGCGTTCCACCGCATACTCCTCGCTCTAGCGTCTGACGTCACTTCCGGAAGTGACTCCACTTCCGGAAGTGACAACAGACCCTAGAGCGAGGAGTATGCGGTGGAATGCACAGAAGGTATGTATCTGCCTGCCGCTGCCCACACTGTAACTTAAGCTGGAGGGGAGCGCAGAGGGGAGAGCCCCAAGGTGAGGGAGAGGGGGGGAATTACCCTCTCCCCGCCGACTGTGGCCAAGACTTTTCCCTCATGCTGCCAGCCCTCCAGCCCCCACAAAAAGGCCCCAAGCAGGCCCCAGGGGAGCAGGGGCTGCAGGCCCTATTGTTACGCCTGTGTGAACTGATTATAAAGAACATTCTCACTGTGAGCGTGTGCACAAAACTGTAGTCAGCCACTTCACTGGAAATGGTCAGCTTAAATACAACCAATTAAACTGGCTGTTTCGGGAACAATAACATGTTAGGACTTATTTTTTTTAAGGTTTAAAACATTTTTAAAAGCTATTCAATTTCCTGTTGAATTCATCTAGATTGAGCTCTCCTTTAGGATAATTATAAATTTAAATCCTCAATGCATTAATGTATTTTTCATTTACATTTATACAGTCAGAAAAATGCTAATTTACTAACATTTTAGAAACCCCACTATGTTTTAGCATGATCTATTTCAGACAAAGGGTTCAGTCTTTCAAAAAAGCAGCCAATTGTTTGATTGTTTGTTTGTTCTCTAAGTTTCGCCCATGTTTGCTTTTTACAGTTTTTTCTGTATTGTACTCAAACCTTTGTAAAGTAATATATATTTTTTGTTCCAGCGTTAAAGGTACCAGTGTTATCTATTTCTGAAAAACATATTGTACAAAAAAGCCAGTTCATTGTTAATTTACATTCATTTATAATAGCAACATGTTGATTGTGTATTGAATCTTACAAACCATCTGCTGCAAGGCCAGGCCCAGAGCGTACTTGATGTATTCTGGAATTAATATTAATTTTAATCCCCTCATTGCCTTTCAGCATCATTTACACCAACCCTTCAAAATGCTCAAATACTAGTGATCAGCAAATGGTTCCTTAAAGGTGTATTAGTCTACATTACCAGATTTTATCCCCCAGTGAACAGGTGCAATGCACAGCAAGCTCTGAGAAAGACACTGAGAAATTAATCCAATGAAAAGCTGGATTAACTACTCAAAATAGACGTCCTTAGATATCCTCAAGATTTAAGCAACTCACAAGCACCTTGTTCCATTATATGAATGACTTTGATTTATGTAAATATTTTTAAAAATGTAATTCTGTTAAAGTAAATTTCAATTAGATGTGCTATTATCATTGCCATCATTGCTCCATATAATTCAAGATATTTATTTTTACAAACTTTTGTTTACTAAAAAGATGATGACATAAATGTAACTAAATTTAACTGAATGTTAAAGTGTGGGGTTTTTTATTTTATTTATTTATTTTGTTAATGAAATGAATTGAAAAAAATGTTCACCTAAATCAATCTAGACATGAGACTACTGTTTAGCTATCATCCTGACAGTTGGCACTGTAGGAAGAGTCACATGGTCATCTGAGCAGCCAATGGAAACATTGAGGCCCCTTTCACACTAGAGAGTTTTCATTGCATTGCATTACCCATTTACCCAGGGTAACGCTAAAACAATGAAAGTCTATGGGACATTTCATACCTGACGCAGTGCGATGCAATGCAATGCATGGAAATATTGCTACTGATGCAAACGAATCAGCTCGGTATGGGTCAGTATCCGTGGTGACGTGCGTTGACAGGAAGTCATGTAAGTCAATGGTGCTGCAGATATTTTAAACTGTTTCGCGTTCAGGTTGCGGTGCACATGCGCGGAAGCCTATTTTTTTAATACACTTCCTTGAAATTCTTATTTCGGCATCAGGAAGTGAGCGCTATAAAGCCTCACTTATAGTTTTATTTTCTGCCAAAAAATTACATTGCCGCACATCACTGTAGGTGTATACAGAAACTGTTTTTAGGGTAGCAGTGTGATGTGATCATGCGTTCGCACCGCAACTAAAACACAGGCTGCTAATGTAAAAACCGTCCTGATGGGAAAGGACAGACCTTTAACTCACAAAATAAATGGTGATTGGTTAGTCATTTTGAGAAATAACATGAAAGATAATTTAGTTGTGTAGAAATATGTGGTCACCGTCTGCTTATATTAAAAGTCTATTATAACATTCTAAAATAAAAACTATTTAGCAAGTATCCTGTTTGAAGTACAGACTTTGGTTTATTATGGTACAGGATGTGTCATGCTTACCTTAACTCAAATATTCCACTGTATCCTGAAAATACATTTATTGTATTTTGAACAAATGATAAATACAAGTTTTTTAGAAAGTTTTTGAAACATTAGGGATTATTGATTTTGAAAATGTATAACTAGCTGCACTTAAATGAAAATAAATGTTGTCTTACAAACAAAGATTATCCCCCCCCCCCCCCATTCAGCCAATCAGAGAATGTGGGAGTGTACAGCGGTTTCCAATCGGAAATGCGAATTACGCATAATAGCATACATTCCCCCCCAAAAAATATTTTTTTACAACCAATTTTCTTGACAACAATAACAAAAAATAACATTCCACAGAAATTGGGAATATGAATAATTCAGTGGAAATTAATTGAAAATAAACTTCTTGGAATACGGATTTCCATCGGAATAAATGGCTAAAACCTTTTCTTCCATGAACAGATCGTGTTCTTTGCACAAGCGTAATGGAGAAAAAGCTCAAGCTTTTATATTTCCCTAATGCATTTATACATGTTAATTAGGTTTCTTCTAAAGCATCTTTTCTCCAGACTAAATAAGCCCAGTTTATCTAACCTTTCTTGGTAATGGTGAGTAAGACCTTTCATTCCTCTAATCAATTTTGTTGCTCGTCTCTGCACCTGCTCTAAATCTGCAATATCTTTCCTGTAATGTGGTGCCCAGAACTGAATTTCATATTTCAGGAGCGGCCTTATTCGAGAGTTTAGCAGGGACAGTATTAATCTAGCATCTTGAGTTTTTTATTTCCCTTTTAATGCATCCCAAAATGTTATTTGCTTTAGCAAATTTGCAGCTTGGCATTGGATATGATTATTTAACTTGCCAACAAGTACTTCTCCTCCAAGTTTGATGTCCCCATCTATATTGCATTTATTTTGTATGATGCTAGACCATTGGTATGACCAAAATGCAAGACTTTACATTTTTCAACATTAAAGAGACTCTGTAACAACATTTTCAGCCTTATTTCTCCTCTCCTATAATTTGCTATTCCCAGGGCCGAATTTACCATAAGGAACTGTAGGCTCGTGCCTACAGGCGCCTGGTGATGGAAAGGCGCCTCCCTCCCCTAAAGCCTCCCTTTTTCCTTCCCTATGAGTCCTGAGCACAGCATAAATGAAAGGTTGCTCACCTTGCTCTCGGCATTTCACCGATGAGATCTCCCTTCAGTCGAGGGCACAACTAGCTACTTAATACTGAGGGTATCTCTGGCTACTGAATGCTAAGGGACAACTGAAGCTATGACGGGCAAGGGAAGTAAGGGAGAAGTAACAGCTGGGACAGGTTCATAGATGGCGAGGTCTAGGTTGTTAGTACATCTGTGCCTATAGGCTCCAGTCATGTAAATCCAGGCTTGCCTATTACTGTTCTAATGTGGTCTGGATTACTGCAGCCTTTTCAAGTTTCACCGTCTCTGAAAAATCTTTAAATATATCTAATCTGAGTTCCTTTGTCAAGCTTTGTCAAGTAGGGGAGGAAGGGGCTGCCTCTGTTGTAATGGGGACAAAATATGCACGCCCTCTGCACACCCCCTCCACGCCCCCTCTAGACTCGCTCCCATGTGCTCTGTTTATGTATCACATACAGCCTCTGTGCTCTCAGATTTAGATGCTCTATGAGGCTGTCTATGTGGGCTGACAGGGGTGGGAGCTGCATGTCACATGCTTCACCTGCTGAGAAGCTGTGACGAGTGCAGAGCCCATAATACCACTTTGGAGGAAACAGCTGTGTTTACACAGGATTCAGAGGATTATCACACTTCAGCAGCACAGATCCCCAGCAGGAACGAAGTAATGATCACTCTCTGGAAGCGGGCACAAGCTCTGCCCGACGTAATTCCGGTTTTGGCGGCCATCTTTTATGTTTACAAAACACTTTATAAAAGTGTTTTTTATGGCCAGAATCGCATCGGGGAGCGGCAAAAATAACACAGAGGGGGCAAGGAGATGTCCCTGAACAGGGTGATATGTTTATTTTCATTACTTTTATTTGATACAGATTCTCTTTAAATTTCATCAGCCATTTATGTGCCCATATAGCAATCCTATCCAGATCCTGTTGCAATTATCTTCCTGAAAGTTAATAATTCTGCACAATTTTGTATCCTCTACAAAAATAGCAACACTACTTTTTGCTTCATCCACTAGGTCATTAATAAATAAATGGAGGAGTACTGGACCCAGTACTGACCCCTGTGGGACTCCACTGCTAACAGTCACCCATTTTCAATATAATCCATTGATCAAAACTATTTGCTTTCTGTCCATTAGCTAGGGACCTATCCTAGCACACAGACTCTTATTAAGTCTCTAGTAATATGCAATTTCGAATTGCTTGCAAATTTGACAAATGTAAATGCTCTTAAAAGAAGTTCTGCCTGAGAAGAATTGAAAGGCTATGTTTTTTTGTCCCTTTTATTATTGCTCATTGTCTGGCTGTTGTGCTGATCCTTTGCTTTATCATGTAATGTTCTATATCCTTTGCTTTAATTTGTATGAATCTCTCTCAGAATATTAAAACCTATGGCACAGACAATCAGTTGTGCCAGAAATGGCCAATTTTTTTGGCTCCTAATAAGGTACTTAAAAAGTTATTTATCCAGCATCAGCTAATCAAGGAGTTATATAAACAAACAAAACAAGTTCTCTAGGTAAGAGGAAACACAGATCAAGGAAATAATTTGTGCTTTAACCTCCCTGCCGTTATAAAAAATTGCTGCGCACGGCAGGGAGGGTGTTTTTTGGCTTTTTTTTTCTTGTAGCATGTAGCTAGCCTAGCGCTAGCTACATGCTTCCCCCCTCCCTGCGGCGTCCCCCCGAATGCGCCGATCGCCGCCGGCGCATTTACCCATCCGGAAATCCCGTTCTGAACGGGATTTCCAGGAGGGCTTCCCCCGTCGCCATGGCGACGGGCGCGATGACGTCACCGACGTCATCGACGTCGTGACGTCAGAGGGAGTCCCGAACCACCCCTCAACGCTGCCTGGCACTGATTGGCCAGGCAGCGCACGGGTCTCGGGGGGGGGCACCCTCTGATGCGGCGGGTTGCGGCGAATCGGCGCGGAGCGGCGGCGATCGTAAGTTACACGCAGCTAGCAAAGTGCTAGCTGCGTGTAACAAAAAAAATTATGCAAATCGGCCCAGCAGGGCCTGAGGAATCCTCCGCGGCAGGTTACCCCGAGCTGAGCTCGGGATAACCGGCAGGGAGGTTAATGGACAACTATCAAAAGAACCTTTTAATAAGACACTCAGCAATTTTAATAAAAGGCAGTGAAAGTAAGAGAAAATGTGTTTTTCTACTGTGTTTTACTTGAAAACTGTGTCCCATAAAGAAGGTGATGGCATCAGACCTCACAACAGACCATTTTCACAGGAACGGGGCCTTCCTCAACACCTCCCACTGCATGTTCTATGACGCCCAACCATGGCAACAAGATGGTAAGAGGATCCAGACAAACACTACAGACTACTCTGCCTGGCAAACAGTTTGTTAGAGGAGCTCCAGCAGCATCTACAAATTTCCCAAAGGGCATGTGCATTGTGATAGGCAATGGCAAACACCCAATCACATTACAATGCCTGTGCACATGCCCATGTTGCTGTTGCTAAAAAAAAAATAGTTGCCGGGCAGATTAGGAGAGAGAGGGTTTGTCTCTTGCTCCTTGTACTATCTAGTTGCTGTAGTTTCGAGATTTACAATGCTTGGGGGGTTGGGGGGTTTGAGATGGACTGTGTAACACACAGCTTCACAGGGCTGTGTCCCCCGTGCATATGGACTGCTCTGAAGTCTGAAATGATCAGTGTCTTCACTAGGGGTGGTCGGAAATGCCAATTTCTGATTCAGCGGAAATTCTGATTTCTGCCAATACCTTTTACCGATTCTGTGGATTTCCGATTCCAATTTCTGAGGAGTCTTTGTTTGGCCATTTTTTGCATTCCCTGATTGGACAAATACTTCTGAGTTGACTCTGCATTCTCTGATTGGTCCAATGCTTCCGAGTTCTGTGATTGGGCAAAAAATACAGAGTTGCAGTAATGCAGTATTTTCGCAGAAATCCAATTTTGGAGTTTTGATCACAAATGCGGATTTCCAATTGTAAATAAAGAAATTTAATTTCTGCAGAATTGGAATGAGTGTTCCCTGATGTTTATAGAATACATTTTATCAGGTAAATGCAAAAAGAAAACAAGACATTTCTTTTTACATTACCATTGTTAAAAATTGCTGTGTACTTTATTGAGGGGGATCGGTATAAATGGGTACCTTTTGATAGCTGTCCTTTAAGTGGGTCTTAACCACTTGAGGACCGCGGTGTTAAAGTCCCCCCTCCCCTTAGTGACCAGGCTATTTTTACTTAATTGGGCCACTGCAGCTTTAAGACAGCACACAAGTGATTCCCCCCTCCTTTTCCCCCCACCAACAGAGCTCTCTGTTGATGGGGTCTGATCGCCCCCACATTGTTTATTTTTTTTTTCAAATATATTTTTATTAGAGTTTTAACAGGTAGGTCAGAAAACATTGCAGTAAACAACAGGTGCATAATACAAGTATTGTCTGGATTATAACAGGGATTGCTATCATGCATGTCTAGAATGCAACAGTGTAGAGGTTTTATGAAGTCTAACCAAACAATGCTAATAAAAAACAAAGTGTTACCAGGGAGGGGGGTGGGAAGGGGGGGGGAGGGAGGATCTAAACATAGACAAACATAAATGGGAGGTGGGGAAAGCGGGAAACTGTATGTCTCTTTGCGGGGTTCAAGCTGTGCCAGCAGCCGTGTTAATGTCAGAACTGTTGCTGAGGAGGAGGAAAACACGTGAGTGTGTGTGTGTGTGTGGGGGGGGGGGTTAGAGGAGCGATTGAGGGATCAGAGACAGTTTTCAGGGTTGGGAGGAGAACCAGACACTCCATGGGTCCCATATTTTATCAAAAAGTGGAGTGGTTTCTCTAATAGTAGAGGTGAGTTTTTCCAGGATGTATGTTGACTGGACTCTATTTATTAGTTCCGACCTAGGAGGTAATGATTTCCAGGACTTAGCTAAAAGGGCTTTGGCTGCGTTGCAGATTTGGCCAAGGAGCTTATTTTGGGCCTTGCTAAGCTGGGGGAGAGGTTTGTGAAAGAGGGCAGACCAGGGATCAGGTTGGATATCTGAGTCCAGTACTTCTGAGGCAATTTGAAAACAAGAGCCCCAGAGTCCTGCGAAGTAGGGGCAGTTCCACCAACAGTGCAGTTGATCAGCATTTGCTTGGCAGCCTCTGTAGCAGAGGGGAGAGGGTGTTAAGCCCCATTTGGCCAATTGCATCAGGGTGCAGAACCAATCATATAATATTTTATAGTTCCTTTCTTTAGTGATAGTGTGCTTAGAGGAGCCAGCCATCGCATTAAATATTACCTCCCAGTGATCTACCTCATCAGAAGCATTTAGTCTCTCTTGCCACTTCATCATTGCCGTTGAAGGGGAAGTATGTTTGGAATGCCAAATTTCGTGATATATGGCAGAGATAAGACCCTGTGGTAAGGGTGTAGAGGAGAACATAGACTCAATTGGTGAGCGTGGTGATTTCAAGCCAGGTAAGTGGCGAGAACGGATAAAATGGCTGATCTGTAGGAATCTAAATGCTTCTGAATCTGGCAGAGCAAACTTTTCTTTAATTTGAGGCCAAGAAAGCAAGACGCCATCAGACACCAAGTCACTGACCGTGTGAACTCCTCTGGACCTCCATGCCCCCCAGGCCAGGCCACAGACTCCAGGGGAGAAGTCGTCATTATAGAATAACGATTCCAAGGTAGATGGGGCGCCTCCTGGGGGCAAAACCTTATTCAACTTTTTTTTTGATTAGTAGGGATTCAATAATTGGGACAAAATTGAAATGTGAGCCCAGACAGGGTCTAGGGGTCCAAAGGAGGGACTTAACTGGGAAAGGGGAGACGAGTTCCTGCTCCAGGTCAACCCATCTAACTGAGCCTCTGGGAGAGCACCACTGGAAGAGCTGAGATAGTCTTGCCGCCAGATAATAATGTAAAATATTGGGAGCACCAAGGCCCCCCTGGAGTCTGTGGCGGGCCAGGTGCATGTATTTGATGAGGGGTCTACGTCCTTTCCATATAAAATTGGTTATTCTAGATTGCAGCACATCCACATCCCTCTTATTAATTCTGATGGGAAGAGCTCTGAATAGATAGAGGATTTTTAGAAGTAAAGTCATTTTGACTGCATAAATGCGCCCTTGCAGAGAGATGCGGTAGTGTTGCCAATCGTCGAGCAACCTGTGTAGTTTCTTGAACATAGGTGCATAGTTAAGCTTATAGAGGTCGCCCAGATCGTGAGAGATCAGAACCCCGAGATATTTTAGGCCATTAGGTCTGAACTTAAAGCCAAAGGAGTGCGAGAGAGAGGACTGTTCACTGGGCGAAAGCCCAAATGGAATTGCTTCCGATTTGGTGCTATTTATTTTGAAGCCTGAGTATGTACAAAACCGGTCAATCTCAGCAAACAGGCCTGGAACTGAAGTCAGGGGGTTGGATAAGGTAAAAATAGTATCATCCGCGAATAGGGCGGTTTTTAATTCCAGCCTGCCCACCGAAACCCCAGTAACGTCCAGAGAGCTCCTGACCCTGATAGCCAATGGCTCAATGCATAATGCAAACAGCAAAGGGGAGAGAGGGCACCCCTGCCTCGTACCATTCTTAATTGAGAATGAAGATGAAGTGATGCCCATGTTGCAGACGTAAGCTGTAGGGTTAGTGTAAAGGCATCTGACACCGTTTAAGAATTCACCCCTTATACCAAATTTTTGAAGGACCAACCTCAAGTATCTCTAGTCCACCCTGTCGAACGCCTTCTCCGCGTCCAGCGAAAGGAGCAGAGAAGGCGTCCGACAGAGCTTCATTCTGTCCACCAGACCAACAATTCTACGAATGTTGTCTGTTGTCTGCCTTCCCAGAACAAAGCCCGTCTGGTCCGGGTGGACAACACTTGGTAGCAAAGGGTTTAATCTATTCGCCAGAATCTTCGAGAGGATTTTAACGTCCACGTTAATAAGAGAGATTGGTCTGTAATTAGTTACCTCGGCCGGATCTCTGCCTGGTTTTGGGATGACTACTATGGATGCTCTAGACATGTCAGGGGGAAAGTCCTCCTCCATCTTTAGGATTTTATTGTAGAAGGACGTCAGTTCTGGAGCTAATATTTTTATAAATGCTTTGTAGTATGAGGCGGTGTAGCCATCCGGGCCAGGGGCCTTGGAGGACTTAAGCTTTTTAATGACCGAGATAACCTCTTTAACTGTGATAGGTGCATTTAAGAGGGTGCCCATATTAGGAGCTATTCTGGGGATAGGGACACTATTGAGGTACTCCTGTATGTTTGCTATCGGGGTGTTAGTTTTATCAGTAGTAGTACCGTCATAGAGGCTGGCATAATATTTCTGGAATTCCTGTACTATGGAGGATGGGTCGTGGGTCAAAGTTCCAGAGCTAGTTCTAATAGGGTGGAGTCTGTTCAAGGTCAATCTACTACTCAACTTCCTAGCCAACATTGTGTCTGGTTTGTCACCCTTCTCATAGAATTTCTGAGAGGTCAGGCGCATGGCCCTATCAGCCTTCTGAAAAAGAAGGGATTTGAGCTCTGCTCGTAGTGCATTAAGCGGTGTGAGGGATATATGCGGTGAGTTTTTAGCGTGCAGAAGTTCCATGCGCCTGATCTCCCCTTTCAGTTCCGAGATTCTGGCCGTAGCCATTTTACGTTTAGTTGAGGAAATTTTAATCAGCTCACCTCTAATGGTGGCTTTGTGGGCAGCCCAGCGTATACCCTGGGAGGTATCCCCCTCACGGTTGAGTATAAAAAAAGATGTGATTTCATAGGCAACTTTTAGTTTAATTTCCTGATCTACTAGGAGAGATTCGTTTATGCGGCAAGTGCTTTTGGGTCTAGGGGTTGAAGAGGAAAATTGTACTGCTACGGAGGCGTGGTCTGACCAGGAGATCTCAGAGTGATCAGCTTTGGACACCTCAGCTAAGAGGGTAGCATCCATAAATATAAAATCAATACGTGAGTATGTGTTGTGTGGGTTAGAGTAAAAGGTGTGCCCTCTCTCCCCAGGGTGAAGCGCTCTCCAGACGTCCCAGGTGCCAGTTTCAAGTAGTAGTTTGAGGAGACATTTGGGGGGTACCCTAGAGCGACCGTTCCCACCATCTAAGGAGGCATTGAAATCGCCAGCCATTATAAGTTTGCCAGACCTATTGGTTAAGATTTTAGAAGTTAAGGTGGAGAGAAAGGGACATAGACCCTCGAAGGGGGCATAAACCGATACCAAGGTAAGCATCAGACCATTTGATTCCCCCACCAATATAAGATAGCGACCATTAGGATCACTGTATGCACTTGTGTACAGTAAAATTAAGTCTCTTGTGGAGAATCACGGCCACACCACATCGCTTCTGAGGGGCAGAGGCATAATAAGCATGGGGGTAGTGTTTATGCCAGTATTTAGGTTCTTTATTATGAACATAGTGTGTCTCTTGTAAGAAGACAATATCTGCTTTAGCGCTTTTGTAGTACTGACATGCTAGACGCCTCTTCTGGGGGGCGTTGAGGCCTTTAACATTATGGGTGATAGCTGTTAGAGGGGCAGTCATTTCCTGAACAGAAGAGTGAGGAGGTCCTAGTGCCGTAGTGGGTGGGGACCTGTTACCGATTACATGTGGCGTGGCCATGATCCTCCACAGAAGCTCAAAGCAAAAGAACACAAATAAACATTTCCCCCAAATCCCCCAAAAATATAAATAGTCGGTCCTACATATTTAAAAACTACGGCGATCCGACAACAACAAAAAAAGAAAATAGAAGAGAAGGTGAAAATAAAAGCATATACAGCGTAGCTAGCTGAGATAACGACAGGCTGGCGCAAGAGAGAGCCTCCATTAGTTATACAGACAGTAAGTTGAATGTTTTTAGACATAACAGTTATAAGAAATAAGAGCAACTGTAAACAAAGCGTAAGGCGAAATAGAGGGACACTTATCCAAGTGGCCTGAGTGAGCATCATGGGACTGCAGTCTAAAGCTGCAGATCAGTTCGGGGCTGTAGCACCGGCAAAGGTGCTTAGGCAGAGATGCAGAGGTTCCAAACGTAAGCCGCCCTATGAACGCTCAAAATGGCGGCATGAGGCATCCAGGTCAGTGCAAAGACACAGTCAGAGTTCCAATGAGAAAGAAAAAAGTTATGCATCAGAGCCCTGAGAAGCGGAGCTTGCTGGGCTGCCTAGGGGACATCAGGTTGATCAAGGACCTTTGGGGGCCTCCCTGAGACTTTAGCCCATGAAGACTTCGGAGGGGAGAGTCTCCTTGCTGCGCCTGCGGCGCGAGGCCTTTTATCATGAGCGAGGCCTAGTCTCTGTAAAACTTCAGGAATATGATCAGGGTCAGAGATGGAGATTTGTCTGCCATTGTGACAGGGGTGCCTCTAGCCTTTCTGTCGCTCCAGGCAGGAAAATCTTTGGCGCCCCCCCCTCCCACACACAAACACTCAAAGGAAGGATAAACACACAGGCTTTTTTCAGGAACCTGGGCCTTGACAAAGAGAACCTTATTGGCTCCGAAATGATTGTTGGTTATAATAGTCAGATGCCTTTAATGTGTGCGTGATGGGATGATAACCTTGCACAATCCTAGTAAAAAGCCTGTGTGCGGACTCTTCCTTTGTTCTCTTGGATGTTCTTCTACAAGGGCTCAACACCAACACTAACTCTCTCTAGGTGTGCGATCCTTTTGATTGCACACAGACACACACACATCAAATGCAGATAATGTCCCCCCAAAGATCAAATGCAAATAATATGCCCCTGAGATATCCCATATCATGCCCCCCATTAATCACATGCAGATATCCCCCACAGATCAAATACAGATAATATGCCCCCCATATGTAAAATGCAGATAACATGTCCCCCACATCAAAACCAGATATCATGCACATCATGATACCCCACAGTATATACATTGGTAAAGATGGAATCACCATAAAAACTGCTAGGATAGCTGCGGGTGGAGAGGATCATTTAATTTTGCCTAAGTGCCCAATAGCCTCTTTGCCAATGTGTATCCTGGAGTGCAAATACAGAAAGATCAGCATTTGGATGGGCTCTCCTCCCTGGCACTGCTCGGTCCCTTGTTCTGGACTAAAGGCTGCTGGACTGAATCCGAGAGAGTGTAGCATGCTCTGTATACTCCACTCTCCCAAAATGTCAGTGCCTTCACCGGGCTATGCACAGAAGCCACTGCAGGGAGCGTTCCGCCATGAGTACTTCAGAAGTGTCACTGAATGCTCCAGCCAGTGACTGTTGTGCACAGCCAGAGGGAGGGCTGACATACAGGGAGCATGGAGTGGAAGGAACAGCAGCCTCCAGTCAGAGCCACATGGGAATAAAGTAGCACTAGGGAGGGGAGTCTATCCAATAGGATCTTAGAGTACATACCTTGGCAAATAAAGGGTTATAGGGTACACTGGCCAAGTTCCATGATGTTACCCCCAACCTGGCTATAATAGCAGTTTATGTTAACTCTCTTCTTTGCACTGTGAGGTCCAAGTACTGTAAGGTCTCCATTTAAATGGGTTCCCCGGCATCGCTCTGCAAGCCCCTTGTTCTGACTGGAGACAATTGAACAGAAGCTGAGATAGCATGGCATGCTCTGTCCACTACTCTCTCCTTGTATGTGAGCGCTCCCACCTACCTGTGCACAACAGACGTTGTTGAGAGCGTTTAGTAGTGCTTCTGGAGTAATCACAGCCTGGTTGCAGCTGCTGTACACAGCTGGGCGAGAGAGCTGATATATAGGGAGCGTGGAGTGGAAAGAACATGCCTCGCTCTCTAAGCTTCTTTTCAACTATCTCCATTCACAGCTGGGGGGGGGGGGGCAGAGTGACGCTAGGAAGGGGAGCCCATCCAAATGGGGACCTTTAAAGTGTACCTGAGATGGTGAGAGGATAAAAATTATACATACATGGGGCTTCCTCCAGGCAAATCGCTCCCTCGCCATCCTCCACCTGGATCGTCTGGAATGCCCAAAAGTCCTCCAGTCGGTGCATACATAATACTGCCCAGGTGCAGAATGCTACCGGCGATGGGAACACAACAGGGTCGCGCATGCGCAGAACGCATCAGACCAGAGGAGTTTTGGAGCCAGATTCCAGACAATCCAAGCGGCAGAGGAGGACAGCGAGAGATCAATCAGCCTGGAGGAAGCCCTGGAACATATAATTTTTCTCTCCCTAGCTGTTTCATGTTCACTTTAAGTATTTGGACCCCACAGTGACAGAGATAAAGGGGAGCACATTCAAACACAGACGTTTGGCATTTAAGAGGTCAAGCTTTGAAGGCATTACATTTTCACAGATGAGATAATTTTATATTATATATATATATATATATATATATATATATATATATATATATATATATGCATTGCCAGTTCTTCAGCAGTACATGATCAAACCTGTCAGAAATCCTGCAGCAGCAGCTGAACAGCAGCAGGTGATGCACAGTGGCTCACACACTGTGCAAACAGATTCCCATGCTGTGCTCGTTTCCAGCAGCTGCTGCTAGTACTGCCTCCCAGAGTCCCCGGTGTCTGTGATGTCACTGGCTGACTCACCATGTGACCGCCGCCCACCGAGTCCCCGGCGCTCGCTCTCCTCTCCTCTTCTCTCTCAGGGTCTCTCAGTCTCTTCTCCCCATTCGCACACTCAGGCATGAGGCATGCCGGGCAGGCAGCATCATAGATCAGTTGCCCTGTCTGGCGGTCTGTGCGGCGGGGGGCGGAGTTAAAAGTGGAGGAGTTTTCTATTGGCCCAGAAGGAAGGGGTGCCCTTAAAGGAGGGACAGAGCTGATTTCCTCTGTTCCTCCATTGGTCCGGGGGGGGGGGGAGGGGGCGGGGAGTGCACAACGGCGCTGTTATGGCAGCGATTTAAGTTACTCTTTGCTGCGGCCAGCGTGAGGGTAAAAAAACTTGTCGGCAGTTGCACTACAACACCCAGCAGTCGCGCCCTGACCACAGAGGGCGCTCCAGGCAATTTTCTAGAGTGCCTATGCCTTTGGGCGCCCCTGCATTGTGAGGTATGATAAGCTTGAAGGGGAAGCCCCATCTGTACTTTATCCCCTGCTTGATCAGTATGGTAGTAAGAGGCTTCATCTCCCAGCGTTTATTCAGCGTGATAGGGGATAGATCCGGAAAGATCGAGATCTTGCACTCCTGAAAAGCAACATGTGGGAGGTTGCGGGCGGCCACAATGATGGCCTCTTTGGTGCTGAAGTAGTGGAGCCTGGTAACAATGTCCCGAGGTGGGCTCCCATCTTTAGGCAGGGGCTTCAGGGCACTGTGGGCTCAATCCATCCTCAGCTCTGAGTCAGGGAGGTCTGGGATAAGATGGCGGAAAAGCGCCAGCAGAAAGTCCTGGACTTCTAAGACAGTCTCCGGGACGCCCCGGATTTTTAAGTTGCTTCTTCTGTCCCTATTCTCCTGGTCCTCACGGGCTTCAGAGTGGCTATATCAGAGCGTATCTCCTAGATGTCTGTGTCCGTCTGTTGGCAATAGGCCCTGACCCCCTCCAGACCCTCCTCGATTTCATGGACCCGCTCACCGAGGGCTGATATCTCATCGCTGATCTCTTTGACAGTGTCAGTCTTGGAAGCGTTGATAAGTCTTTCTAGGTTTAAGTATAGAGACTGCAAGTCGGCTTTGGTAACTCTGTCAGGGTCTGCTTGCTTACCGGCCTGTGAGCTGTTCTCGCCGGAGGTCCGGGTGCCATCTTGAGAAGGAGGCCCTTTCTGCTTGTTGGAGAATAATTCAGGGATTCCTGGGTCTGTGACCGCCTGTTTTTTCTTCGGACCCATGCCGGTAAGTTCTGAGAGGCTGGGGGATAAGAAACGCCGTGGAGGAGGGAGAGGAAGGGGGTCCGGGTGTGCTAATTGCGGCTAAGTCTGTTGGAGCTACTCAGCCATGCGTCTGCCCTGCACGGAGGTTAGGCGCCGCCCCCACATTGTTTATTTTTTTATCAATATTTATTTAATGTATTTTTAAATAAATTTTCCTTTTTTTTTCCTTATTCCTGTCCCTCCCTCCCTGACCCCAGCCAATCACACGATCAGCTGTCATAGGCTGCAGCCTATGAGAGCCAATCACTCTCCTGTGGGCCAGTTCTTTCTTTCTTTCTTTCTTTCTTTCTTTCTTTCTTTCTTTCTTTCTTTCTTTCTTTCTTTCTTTCTTTCTTTCTTTCTTCTTAGCATTCATTATATTTTTCTTTATTAAGAAAAATATAAGTTATAAGAATACCTTGTGCTTCTGAAAAAATGACATAGTGGTAATGGACTTCATTAAAAATGGAAACCAAAGCTTTGAATGGCCCACCAAGAGTCTAACACAACACACCTAACACAATAATCTGATAAGCTTAACAGTAGTATATACAGGTATGTTTTATTTTATGGCCCCCCCAAAGTGAAAAGATTAAAATCTATTTCCATCTCATTTTCTATGAACTACATGCAGAAAAATGTTCCTGCAGTTTTGCTATTTATTTTTAAAGGTATAAAACGTTTCACAGATGAGGTCTTTAAAGGCAGGGGTTTTGCGCTTATGCAATATAGCAGAATTGCATGAATTCAATGGGCTTGATTCACTAAGACAAATAGCATGCCTTATCTGAGTTAACATGCCTTATCCGAGTTAACACGCCTTATCAGAGATAACAAGCCTTAACAAAGTTAATAAAGCCTTATCAGAGTAGCATATTGAGCGCTAGGAACTTATGCCTGCTAATTGGCAATGATGAGAGCTCCACTCGTCCTGCCCTAGGCCCCTGCGGGTTCGTAGCGATCGCTATGCTACTCTGATAAGGTGTGTTAACTTTGATAAGGCATGTTAACTTAGATAGGGCATGCTATTTGTCTTAGTTAATCAAACCCATTGGGCCTGATTCACAAAGCGGTGCAAAGTGTTTGCACGCATGTGAAAAGCCCTTTATCACGCCTAAACTCAGTTTAGGCGTGATAAAATGAAACTCGCGCGAAATCCCGCGCGCAAAGTTTTGTGCGCGCAATCGCCCGGCGCACGGTGCAGTGCACCCGATGCGCCCATTAAACCCTATGGGCGCTGCGCGCGGAGTTGCGCGATTGCGCACGCAAAAGAGCACAAAACGGTGCTAACTCAGTGGTGCAAAGCTTATCACGCCTAAAGTCTTTTAGGCATGATAACTGAGGTATCACCGCTTTGTGAATCAGGCCCATTCTGTCTTATTTTAGACTTTAAGCACCTTATGTAACCCCTTAGTTTTAGAATTAGTGGTATAGGCGCTCCTCTGACCTCCCTAGATAGTGTGACTAGATGCCCAATACACACTGGTGGATCGCTATACACACTGGGGGTATCACCTCCCTATTGAATAGAATATGGCAGTGTACAGCGCTCTCACTATTAGATCCAAATGAGCAAAATTACAGCAGTATAATATTTAAATGAACACAAGCATTACAACAGCACAGCTTTCAATATCAGACATAGTAGTAAAAATGTTTCTGTACCGTGTTAGCCAAACAATATATGTAGGTAGAAAAAAACAAAGTCTTGTAAAAGTAATACCTTTTAATGGCTAACTGATAAAGTTAAATAATGCAAGCTTTCTGGGATCTAGTCCCCTTCTTCAGGCATATTTCTAGAGGTTAGCTGTAGTAAAACACTGATGCAGGGAAGCTGCATGAAGATGGCAGTTGTACTGGTTGCTGTTTAGCAGTTAGATGTCAGGTGATCAGCAGGCTGGAGCCAGTGAGCTTATGCAAGCAAACATGAAATTTAGCAGGTTTCTGAAGATAGTGAAGCCAAGTCAATCATGTTACATAAGGAGTCATGAATCCCATTCCACAATTTAAACCTTCTGTTAATGTCTTGAACATTTTCATAAATTTGTACTCAGAAATCTTTCTTGCTTGTTCATTTTTAAAGTTACCCTTAAGAATAAGTACTTTTAGATCTTGCATGCTGTGTCCTGGTTCACAGAAGTGTTGGCCCACTGGTGTGTCCATTTTACCCTCATTAATTTTAAAGCGGTGATGGTTCATTCTTGTGCGCAGTTTTTGTCCTGTTTCTCCTATATAGATTCCTCTTGAGGGGCATTTCATGCAGCGTATCATGTATACAACATTGGATGATTCACAGGAAAATTGGTCTGATATTTGATGATATTTCTGTGAGTTTGGTATTTGTATTTGGCTTGTGCACAAGATATAAGGGCAGGTCTCACATCTTGCGTTATTGCAGGGTAATGTGCCTGGAGTTTCTGGTGTAGATAATGCACTTCTGATAATCATTTGTCTCAGATTGGGAGGTTGTCTAAATGCAAGCATTGGTAAATCAGGAAAAACTTCTTTCAGGCGTTTGTCTTTATGAAGTATCGGTTGCAGGGCTTTCGATATCTTCCTCAGTGTCTTTAATCTTGGGTTGTAGGTGACCACTATTGGGACTCTGTTGTTTTCAGTCTTTGGGGTGTACTTCAATAGTTCCTCTCTAGATTGTAAAGTTGCTCTGTGTATTTGATCATCAACGATTCGTGGATGGTATCCCTGATCTATGAATATTTTACGTAGTGACATAAGTTGTCTGTCTCTGTCCTCTGAAATAGAACATATTCGGTTATACCTCAGAGCCTGGCTGTAAACAATAGATTTTTTGGTGTGTTCCGGGTGGAAACTATTCCACTTGAGGTAAATATGCCTGTCAGTTTGTTTACGGTAGATGGATGTTTCTAAAAATCTATCTTGTATATAAATTGTAATATCCAGGAAACTGACATGGGAGGATGAAAAGTTGAGAGTTAACTTGATGTTCTTGTGGTATTCTGAGAAGTTTTTGTGGAATTTGATTAATTCTTCCTGTGATGCTGTCCAAATTAATAGGATATCATCTATAAATCTGAAGTAAGCCCATGGTTTAATTTCACACGTTGAAAGGAAGTTTTCCTCCAATCTGGCCATAAATAAATTTGCATACTGGGGTGACATTCTACTTCCCATAGCACTGCCCATTGTCTGTAGATATATATCATTCCCAAATGAAAAATAGTTATGAGTTAGTATATATTTGATAAGTTGTAGTGTGGGCTCTGTTGGTAGATCATTCAACTGAAGGAAATGTTGACAAGCTGCAATACCGTCCTCGTGTGGAATGTTGGTATAAAGGGATTCAACATCCATTGTAGCCAGGATAGCACCCTCTAGGATTGGACCCATGGCAGTCAATTTGTTAAGAAGGTCAGTGGTGTCCTGGATGTAGCTGGCTGTATTCCTTACCATGGGTTTAAGAATGTTTTCTACCCAGCCAGATATCTTTTCTGTTAGTGTCCCCAAACCAGAGATGATAGGTCGACCTGGGTTTCCTTCTTTGTGTATTTTTGGTAAGATGTAGAAGGTGCCTATTTTCGGATTATCTGGTATTAATGTAAGTATGTTAGATGATACTGAGGAAAGATCATTAAGCATATTCTTCAATTCCCTTGAGTATTGTAGCGTGGGGTTTGTTTCTAGTCTTTTGTAGTAGGTGTTGTTGGAGAGCTGTCTGTTTGCTTCTTGAACATAGGTGGATTTATCCAAAATCACTACAGCTCCTCCTTTGTCAGCTGGTTTAATTACTATGTTGTTATTGCTTTTAAGATTCAGTATTGCTTTCCTTTCTTGAGTGTTGAGGTTGTAGTGTGTCTGTATTTGCTTGTCCAGTATCTCCAATTTGATTCTTTTCCTGAAGTTGTCAATATATTCTTCTAATTTCTTGTTTCGCCCTGATATATATATATATATATATAATATCAGACATAGAGTCCCAATAGATGCTGGTAGTTATATTTCCGCTATACAAAGTCCAGCCTCCTCCTCCACTGTGATAGAGGATTTGGATCTTCTACCACCGAACAATTCTACAGATGTATATGTCACAATTATATACTCTCACCAATGTCCAGAGGCTGATATTGGAGTAATCAGCAAAACCGCTCATATGTAGATATCAACTTCCCGACAGACTTCCTCCTATATACAGCTCAAAGAAACGAAAAGGCACATAGCGTGAACCAGTCTTGACACGGCTGTCATAGACACTCCCTCCACCAGTGACGGTTCTCACAGTGGATTGACTGCCTCCTTGTACGTGCAATCCGCATGCACGCCGTGGCCTCAGGCGCGGCGGCAGCAAGAGATGCAGATGACTAACAGAGGAGGAGGACGTCCATTGTGATATGCGCATAACTTTTTTTATCTATGTGAGTGCACTTTTATCTTTTTACGAATATTATTAAACGGTATTACGCTATGGAGGCTTCTGTCTTCAGTTTTTAAGGAGGAGGCTCTCAGTCTAAGTGAAAGGTCCATCATAAAGCGGCACCATAAGCGTACAAGCTGGTCTTCACAGGGTCAGCCTGAATATCTGGTGAGCGCTTAAAAGTTTATGTTTGTTAAACACGGGCTGCATGCGGGTTGCACGTACAAGGAGGCAGTCAATTCACTGTGAGAACCGTCACTGGTGGAGGGAGTGTCTATGACAGCCGTGTCAAGACTGGTTCACGCTATGTGCCTTTTCGTTTCTTTGAGCTGTATATAGGAGGAAGTCTGTCGGGAAGTTGATATCTACATATGAGCGGTTTTGCTGATTACTCCAATATCAGCCTCTGGACATTGGTGAGAGTATATAATTGTGACATATACATCTGTAGAATTGTTCGGTGGTAGAAGATCCAAATCCTCTATCACAGTGGAGGAGGAGGCTGGACTTTGTATAGCGGAAATATAACTACCAGCATCTATTGGGACTCAATGGCTTCAATTCATCAAGCATTACCGCATTCGGTAATGCTGAAAACAGCTGACTTAAGGAAGCACTTTAGAAAATGTTAATTCATCAAAGCTGTTACCGAATGAGAAGCTGAAATGACACAGCAATGAGATAAATTACCGACATGTGCTCAACAAATGTTAATTCATCAAGGTTCCCACATTCGCTAACACATTCGGTGTTTATCTCAAGCTCTCCCCTGTCGTTACAGGCTTCGAAAGCCTTCTGTGTGAATGTTTTCATGATTAGCAGGAGCAGGCAGCCAATAGAAACAGCCCCTGTTCTCCTGCAAGTGCCGCTGATAGGTCACACAGGCTTCTCCACACAAGCTTTCAGACGCCCCAGGCAGTGAGCAGAGAGAACGGGTCAAAATATATCCCCAGATTCCCTTCGGTGGTGTAACCCTTTCAGGCCCTGTTTGATAATGCAAAGATGCTGGTGGTGAAATCACCAAGCATGGCATTTGTAATGTCTTCAGGAAGTTCATCTACGTTGTGGCAAATAAATAAAATGTTAAGAAAGACTGATCGACAGATTCAGAGCAGCAGAGGCAGTATAAATAACAGTAACTATAACACCTTTACATGTAAAGGGATGTCTGGATGCCTTCTATTGTTATCAGCTTGTAACAAGACAGGGACATTCCAAGCTGCTCTGCACCACTCTGCTGTTATCGAACAGCCTTTGATGAATTGAAGCCTAGTAGTTCGGTAACTTAAGGAACCTCTACCACACATGGGAAAATATTGATGAATTAGCACAGTGAAGTGTAAAATACCGAATGCGGTATTTTAAGGACTGGGGTTGTGTTATCGAACACCCTTTGATGAATTGAAGCCTATGTCTGATATTGAAAGCTGTGCTGTTGTAATGCTTGTGTTCATTTAAATATTATACTGCTGTAATTTTGCTCATTTGGATCTAATAGTGAGAGCGCTGTACACTGCCATATTCTACCTTATGTAACCCCTTTACATCTAGGCCTTGTTTTCCCCTTATAGACCAGGACATTTTTAATGTTTTAGTTATGTCCCTATTTAATCAGCAACTTAACTGCTATTTAACTCGTTAAACTTACTTGCTACTTGAACCAATCAGATTCACTTCCTGCTGAAGATCACCGTCATTTTCAAGCAGCATACCATCTGCAGGAGATCTGCATGCAGGCCAAAATTATTTCCATCTCATTGACCAATTCTGATGCCCTTCCTTACTTCAGTTGGCCGGATCCACTTTAAATGGTCTCATTTAAATAAAAAATTGTATGTCTGAACGTCATATGACCTATTTTACTTGATCAAGTGAGCTTTACCTCACAAAACGTGTTGCTTACTCTATTTCAGATACAGTATATGTGGCAACCAGGACTGTAGATTTAGAAGAGGTTAGCAATAAAAACAGTTTAATTTTCTTTAAATATTCTGCATGTGCTTTAAATTTGCAAGCTTGGTAAGTTTATAGATAGCATGATCCTCCTTCAGGATGTTAAATATTTTGTCCACTAGTCTCCATCTGTCTATCAAGATGCATCCTCTACTCTAGCAGCAGAAGCGAGCAGCTGGACTGAACATTAACAAAGATCATTACAGACTGATCTTCTTTTGAACCCGAGGAGAACATCAACCAATGAGATAAACAATTGTATCTAACCTCCAACTCCAAAAAAATGACCATTTTAAGATATCCCACTGTCTTATTTTATGTTTTTAAACATACAATGTTTTAAATGTTTTATTGTCTCTGCTAAATGACACAGTCTTCCAAGTGCCCCAGAGCTACAATATATGAACTATTGACCTTTTATATCTACGTCCTGCACTCAGAAGCTGTTTTCTTTTAGGCCAGCGCTTTATAGTTGTAATTCATAGATACATAGTTAGTTGGGTTGAAAAAAGACATATGTCCTTTGAGTTCAACCAGTGAGGATTATGCTATAGTCTGACTAGGTCCCGACTGGAGAGAAACTGTCTCTTGCATGCCTGAATGTTAAAGGGAATCCAAAGTGAGAGATATATGGAAAGTGACATATTTATTTCCTTTTAAACAATGCACATTGCCTGGATGTCCTGCTGATTGACTGCCTCTAATACATTTAGGAATAGACCCCAAAGGAGCATGCAAATCAGATTTTTTTTGTCAAAAAAAATCTGACAAGATTCGCTGCACGCTTGTTTAACCACTTGAGGACCCACCCTTTACCCCCCCCTTAAGGACCAGCGCTGGTTTAGGTGATCTGTGCTGGGTGGGCTGTGCAGCCCCCAGCACAGATCAAAGGGCACTCAGAGCGATCAGATCGCCCCCCTTTTTTCCCCACTAGGGGGATGATGTGCAGGGGGGGTCTGATCGCTCCTCCTGGCTGGCATTTTGCGGGGGGGGCACCTCAAAGCCCCCCTCCGCGGCGAAATCCTCCCCCTCCCTCTCCTACCTGCTCCCCCGGGAGATCTGGGCTGCACAGGACGCTATCCGTCCTGTGCAGCCAGTGACAGGACGTCCCCTGTCACATGGAGGCGATCCCCGGCCGCTGATTGGCCGGGGATCGCCGATCTGCCTTACGGCGCTGCTGCGCAGCAGCGCCGTACAAATGTAAACAAAGCGGATTATTTCCGCTTGTGTTTACATCTAGCCTGCGAGCCGCCATCGGCGGCCCGCAGGCTATTCACGGAGCCCCCGCCGTGAATTGACAGGAAGCAGCCGCTCTTACGAGCGGCTGCTTCCTGATTAATTAGGCTGCAGCTGGCGACGCAGTACTGCGTCGCTGGTCCTGCAGCTGCCACTTTGCCGACGCACGTTATGAGTGTGCGGTCGGCAAGTGGTTAAGGTCTGTGATTCATATACTACTGCCAGGCAACAGGTGTTGTTTAAAAGGAAGTAAATATGTCAGCCACCATTTGTCTCTCACTTTGGGTTCCTTTTAACGAAAAAGAAAAGGAACACATCCTAGTTATTGTTTTCTTTCCCCTGTACTGTACATACACACGTCTATCTCATCATAATACTTGTCACCTTGGGGACACTTTAAGGTCTGTTTATTAAAAAATATCATTAATAAAGCAGTAGTGTCTATTTGGTTTCTGCTGTAAAGTATCAATTGAATCTCATCTATGACAGCCATAAATACAATTAACATACTTTGGTACCATTTTCCTTCCCATTGCAGCCCCCGTGAGCTAGAGCTGGATGTCATTATTGAAGGTAAAATAATTGTGTGAGAGTATGAAATGAATGAGCTACATTTAGTTTCACAGAGGATGATTGAAATCTTTGACATGCATCAATCCAATTTTTATGGGGGATGTTGCTGCACAAAGATTGTGTATCCTTAGTAACTGGCAATGTATTTTAAGGTAGTTTATGAATGTTTTAGAACATTATTGCTGAAATACTGTCTATTTTGTTTAAGGGTAGTTCATCCAAACAGATGCAAAATGTTTTGGATTTGGCCGGTCCAGAAACGGAACACCTTTGGAGTTTAAGAGGACCCGTAATAACTCATAGCAGAACATTAAGAAAAATATTCAGTATACCCAGGGCTCCTAGACTTTTTGCTACCTGAGGCAAATTTGTGTGAATGCCCCCACATTTCCTGATTTGAAATGGTCGCACAGCATCCAACAATTTACTCTGATTCATTTAATTCAGATGAAACACTGCTGCTTTCCTGCCTCCACCCTCCTCACTCTTCACACAGCACAACAAGCTGCTTTTTCCCAATGATGACCTCTTCATCTCGCTCACAGTACAAAAATGCTGCCCCTGTAATCTTTGCACAATGTGCAATGCTCTGATGCAAGTATTTCACCTAGCTTTATGACAGAACCGGCCCTGAGGATGCCCATTTTTACATTAATTATGCTAGTTGCATCATCAGAAAACCTTCTTATAGGTTTATATTTCTGTATATTGGTATGTAACCCAGCCATCCCAGTGATATGTTTAACCTAGGTGATGATGTCATGCAGCCTTCTGCACCACAGTACTGTGGAGACTGTCCCTGAGGATTACCATGGATCTGCTAAGGGACCAATAGTGAGACTCAGACTCTATGGCACATTTGAAGATGCTTTTCTGAGTCTTACTATACTTTACTATACTATACCTTCTCCTGGGCACCGGAGGTTGGGATGAGCCTTTTGTCCATGGAATAGATAAGGGCTTTGAGGGAAAGGGGGAGGCTCTGCTATCCTCCTCTTCCAGAGTGCCTTATATCATGGACCATGAGGGCTGATATAGCTTATGGTGTGAAGCCTTACAAAATTTCTGGCTATACCAGCCTATATGGGTAACAGAGGGTTAAAGGGGCTTGGAAAAATTTTAACAATGTATATAAAGCTTGGAGCTTGGTATATACTAAAGTGTATTGCAGCAAAATGTCATTTAACCAAGATTTAAAAAAAAAAAAATCTTTACACTTATTTAAATGTTTTTTTTTCCAAGACAACATGGTCTTTAAAAAAAAAAATGCCGCCCACCACCAAAATGGAGGAGAGGCAGAATGTTTAGAGGCAGAATGCTCTTATAGAATACTGCTATCTGAATTCAAAAGGCCAGATTTGGGTTAAATATAATGTTGACCCAAATCACAACACCAACCCTACTCAGCAGCACCACTACTGGACAATGGATGGGGGGTGGGGGGAGGGGATGGTTGCCATGGTTTCCTCTTATAAGAAAAAAATCCAGCACTTTACAGTAGAATTTGCTTTTGTTGTTTATTAGCACTCACAGCTAAAATGTTATCTTTTTTATAACTAGTTTGATGTACAGCATTGAGATAGTGAGATCATAGAGCAGTGTTGATGTCTATAACTAGTCCACACAAGCTTTGTACTATAAAAATTACAGTTTGCAATGTCTGTTTTGTATTTTAGTATAGAGATGGTCCGAACGGTTCGCTGGCGAACGCTTTCCGGCGAACTTCCGTTGAAGTTCATTGCGGCTCGTGAAACTTCGCGCGAACCAAACTTTTGCAGAAGTTCACGTTCAGGGTTTGCGAACCGAAAATCAGAGGTTTGGGCCATCTCTATTTTAGTATAGAATGACCTGAAACATTCACCTGCATTGTCACAAAAAACATTGCCTTTATTTATATGACTCTTTGCTATAAGCATTACTTTGACCTAATAACTGTTTGCCGTTTTGCTTTTTGTGTGTGTCCCTTTTTTTAGTATGCTGTTGTTAAGCTACTGGTGAAAATCTGCTGATTTTAACATGCCTTTAATGTTATAGTGAAAATATTTATTTTATTTTATTTTTTTATAACCAGAGCTTTGTAAAAGTCATCACAGCATTTACAATGTGTGTGTGCTTTAAATAAAGCACATAATATTGGAGCTTTGGATTTGAAAGGATTAAGCAAGGCGAGCTTCCACTACTGTACCTTACCAACTGTGAACCTCACATTAACCTAATCTGAACCTGTCATTACTATTTATAGAGTCAGCCTTGCTCTCCTCCATAGCCTCACGTGTTTCTTGAATGGATGAATTGCTTTCCTTGTGTCTAATATTGTACAGGTAAAAACCACAAGCTAGCCCCCCACTCAGTGAGTACCTAGCTATTAATAATGGTGGCACCCTTCTCTAAAGCTATTATTTCACATGCCCTCATAAACCTACTGCAGCAGTTGATCTATGATCTTGTAAAGAAACTGTTAAGTAGACTGTTTAAGCCTGTACTGTACAGAATGGAAAAGGAAAATAGAATTCTAGGACCTCTTTCATGAATCTTTTGATTTTATCAATTATGCTTACACTGTCTTTTTTTGAGACTTTTCTTAAAGTGGTATGAAACTCAGAATTTCCTCTTTGCTGTAAAAGATTATTTAGGGCCCATTTGCACTTGAGCTTTTTGCCGGCGATTTCGGCAAAATGCTCAAACACTAGCGCTTTTGAAAGTGCTAGTGTAATAAAACCCTATTATTGTAATTAAACCCTATTATTATTGCGCTAATCTCCGCAAATCGCCCAAAATCATGAAACGCAAACGCGTAGCCTGCACCATTTTCAGGCGATTTCCCAGCAGTCGCGTTTCAGTGCTATAGAAGCACAAAACACAATCGCGGAAAAATCGCTGCACTGTCCAGTGATTTTTCTGCATGAAATTGTGGAAAAATCACTCCCGCAAAACGCTGTCGAAAATCGCCCGCGTTTTGCACTTTTAAGTGTGAATGGGCCCTTAAAGCATATAAAATACTACCTCAAAAAAAAAATGTTAGCAGAACAGCATTCAAACAATTAATCACAGGACGTAATTTTTCAATGGCAAGCTCTCTGCAGTATGATCTGCATCTGAAGAGGTGGTAACATTATCTTTTGTTTACATTTGTCTGTTGCTAGATACACTTAGTATACATTCCTGGCAGTGCTGAAACTCCTTTTAATATATGTGCAGATCAGAGAGAGCTCAGAAGTGATCACTGGGTACATTACAATATAGAAATACAGCAGCTATGAATAAAATGCGATGGCTGCTTTCGGAACAAATAAACTTTACTTTGGGAAAATGTAATTTGCAAATGAATAATAATACTTGCGCACACAAGCAAATATGGTAACAATATAGGTAATAAAAAGTAGGAAAACACATTTTTATTGAATACAATGTCAGAGTTTAATACCGCTTTAAAATGACTTCACTAATCTATGTAGCATTCCATTTAAATAGGGTAGCTGCCTCCAATCATTTTTGATACTCCTGCACAAATTATTAAAATCACTGGGCAACCCTTATGGTCAGGGGAGCTGGTTAAATACTTATTCTTCTTTTTATTTTCATTTAGTACTTATATAGCGTGACATCTTATGCAGCGCTGTACAGAGTATATATTGCCTTGTCCCTTAACTGTCCCTCAGAGGGGCTCGCAATCTAATCCCTACCATAGTCTTATGTCTATGTATGTATCGTCCAGTGTATATATCGTACACTAGGGCCAATTTAGGGGGAAGCCAATTAACTATTCTGTATGTTTTGGGGGATGTGGGAGGAAACCGAAGTACCCAGGGGAAACCCACACAGCCACATGGAGAACATACAAACTCCTTGCCGGTGTTGACCTAGCTTATGAGCACAAAACTAGTTGGAATACAGTATGCTTCTTCAAGATTCAAAATTCACCAGTTCCACCCAACTTAAAAAAAATGCCTCAATTGCCATATATACATGTTTATTTGAAATGTAATCATTGAAATCATTGAATTATTAGAAATCCCTGTTTATTTGTGTGCCACCAACTTAGCACTAACTTTTTTAGGCAGGTCAATCTATAAACAGGAATTTGCTGGATAATGCTGGTTGCATGCCATTTGCATGTGGGCACACAATTTGTATGCAGGCCAGTAGTGCCTTATCTTTGGAGGATGACGTTCTCCATATTTGCTGGGGCTCTGTGTCTGGCAGCTGCAGTCCCTGGCTGGGTGGGGATGAAGTTCCACCTACTTACGAATTTACATACTATATTTTCTTTAAAAGTTACATTTTATATTGTTTTATTTATAGAGACTGACACTGAAGTGAAAAAAAAAATATATGATATAATGAATTGGTTGTGTAGGACGGATAATTACTAGAACATTAGTAGCAAAGAAAATATTCTCATGCTTTTATTTTCAGTTATATAGTGTTTTTTTATAACATTGCATCATTCTCTAATATTTGCAGTTAACACACTACTCAGCATTCTAAATGATTTTACAGAGCAGCCCAGTGAACTATTGACCTGTCCTCTGGAGAGAAAAAGAAAATACGACTGACAGTTTAGATAACAAGCTACAGACGACAGAGCTCTCTGCGACTTTGAAAGTCATGGAGCTCAATGGCTCTTTTGCATAGATAACAGCTAGAGTTTCTTAACTCTTCCTGTACTGGAAACAATATTAGACTTATGTCTCTGTTCCTAATGTTTTATTTCTTAGCTGTACTACACATACAAATCAATATATTATAATTTTATTTTTCCTTCAGTGTCTCTTTAATGTATTTTTACATTGTAAATGCTTAATCCCAGAATGAGGTAGAACTGCTGGCTCCATGTGATGAGCCCCTGATGAATCAGCACAGGTAAAGAATCCAGTAAGGTGGCATCTCAGCAAAGAGGGAGGAAGCTGAACGACGGAGCAAAGTGTGTACTGGAACCGGCCATATGGCCCTTGTACAAGGGAGAGCTCAATAGAACTCTATGTGAATTCGATGCTGTCTTACATGTGAGTGCAAAATTTTAACCAAAATAAAGTTACACTGTGGTCACACCATATTATTGTCTTTGAGGAGATTTGGCAGAAGACATCTTGTGGAGTTTGAAAGGCGGAAGGAAAGTCCAGTATACAGGCTGGGGGATGCCTAGAGTATCCCACATGTGCTGTTGAACATACGGTGCTAATGAAGGAGTGAGTGCTCCATTTGAAGGGTGTGGTGGAGGTTCTCACTGCCTGCAAGAGGTTTGCCTGGCAAGGGCTAATTATTTCATGGTGCACGGTGTCCAGGCTGCTCTGAGCATTTGGAATCAGTGCATCACTGTATACCTATAATTGTGCACTATCTAACAGTGGTGCTCAGCAGAGCTCGAATATTCGAGTAGCTCGAATATTCGAGCTCTTTTTCAGCTATTCGAGCTCGGTATTCGAGCTTTGAATAGCTGTAGCTATTCGAATGGGCTATTCGAGTACACTCGAATAGCCCATTCACTATTCGAGCTATTCGAGCAAACCGGCGCTATTCGAGCTCGGTACCGAGCTCGAATAGCGTCATAGCCCAGATTGATGTCCTTAGAGCCAATCAGAGGGCTCCCAGGCCCTCTGACGGCAGCCAATCACAGAGGGGGACCCTGGCCAGCCCCTACCCTATAAATAGCGGCCACCATGTTAGGTTTCTCCGTGCTTGCCTGAGACTTGTACAGAGAGAGAGTTGCTCCTTTGTGCTTTGGCTTAGCAAGAGCTCTATTGTGGTCATTTACCTAGCGTTTTTGCTCACATACACCTCCTATACACACCTATATTGTTGTTAGTTAGTTAGACATTGTATTTTAGTTAGTAGCTTTTGTGTTACATAGAGAGAGACTCAGACAGCTGCTGCACGCTTACAGCTTTAGGCCTCAGGGCCTGCCTGTGTGGGCAGCTGTTCTCTCCTGTCCTCTGTTTATTTCTCTCATCTATACCAGTATTTCTGCTGTCCTTTACTACTGATTGTATTAGTATTGTAGTTATATACTGTAACTGTACTAGGACACTCACTGTCACTGTTCATAGGCTACTAGCTGCTCCTGCGTGTGTGCACTCACTGTCTGTGTAGTGTGTACACACTACACACACTCTATTTCCTTCTGATAACTGATTGCTTATTGTAATTAGTTAGTTGTACTTACTGTTACTACTTACTGTACTAGGAGTCTAGGACACTCAGTCACTGTTCATAGGCTACTAGCTCCTGCGTGTGTGCACTCACTGTCTGTGTACACACACTACACACACTCTATTTCCTTCTGATAACTGATTGATTATTGTAATTAGTTAGTTGTACTTACTGTTACTACTTACTCTTACTGTACTAGGAGTCTAGGACACTCAGTCACTGTTCATAGGCTACTAGCTCCTGCGTGTGTGCACTCACTGTCTGTGTACACACACTACACACACTCTATTTCCTTCTGATAACTGATTGATTATTGTAATTAGTTAGTTGTACTTACTGTTACTACTTACTCTTACTGTACTAGGAGTCTAGGACACTCAGTCACTGTTCATAGGCTACTAGCTCCTGCGTGTGTGCACTCACTGTCTGTGTACACACACTACACACACTCTATTTCCTTCTGATAACTGATTGCTTATTGTAATTAGTTAGTTGTACTTACTGTTACTACTTACTCTTACTGTACTAGGAGTCTAGGACACTCAGTCACTGTTCATAGGCTACTAGCTCCTGCGTGTGTGCACTCACTGTCTGTGTACACACACTACACACACTCTATTTCCTTCTGATAACTGATTGATTATTGTAATTAGTTAGTTGTACTTACTGTTACTACTTACTCTTACTGTACTAGGAGTCTAGGACACTCAGTCACTGTGCATAGGCTACTAGCTCCTGCGTGTGTGCACTCACTGTCTGTGTACACACACTACACACACTCTATTTCCTTCTGATAACTGATTGATTATTGTAATTAGTTAGTTGTACTTACTGTTACTACTTACTCTTACTGTACTAGGAGTCTAGGACACTCAGTCACTGTTCATAGGCTACTAGCTCCTGCATGTGTGCACTCACTGTCTGTGTACACACACTACACACACTCTATTTCCTTCTGATAACTGATTGATTATTGTAATTAGTTAGTTGTACTTACTGTTACTACTTACTCTTACTGTACTAGGAGTCTAGGACACTCAGTCACTGTTCATAGGCTACTAGCTCCTGCGTGTGTGCACTCACTGTCTGTGTACACACACTACACACACTCTATTTCCTTCTGATAACTGATTGCTTATTGTAATTAGTTAGTTGTACTTACTGTTACTACTTACTCTTACTGTACTAGGAGTCTAGGACACTCAGTCACTGTTCATAGGCTACTAGCTCCTGCGTGTGTGCACTCACTGTCTGTGTACACACACTACACACACTCTATTTCCTTCTGATAACTGATTGATTATTGTAATTAGTTAGTTGTACTTACTGTTACTACTTACTCTTACTGTACTAGGAGTCTAGGACACTCAGTCACTGTTCATAGGCTACTAGCTCCTGCGTGTGTGCACTCACTGTCTGTGTACACACACTACACACACTCTATTTCCTTCTGATTACTGATTGATTATTGTAATTAGTTAGTTGTACTTACTGACTGTTACTACTTACTTACTGTACTAGGGACACTCACTCAGTCACTGTTCATAGGCTAGCTCCTGCGCGTGTTTGCGCGTGCGTGCACTCACTGTCTGTAGTGTACACACACTAAATTTACTTGTGATTACTACTGATTATTGTAACTGCTAGTTGTACTTCCTGACTGTTACTACTTACTTACTGTACTAGGGACACTCACTCATTCACCTCACCCACCAACCCACTCCATTAAAGTACCCCACTTTTCACCCGCCCTTTTAAAAAACTTTTGTCTATACGCCCAAAACATCGAAGATGTCTGGAAGTGGCAGCCAGCGCGGTTTGGGCAAGGGGAAGGGCAGCAAGGGAATCAGGAGGAGAGGGAGCAGCATTGTGGCAGGCCGCGGCCGCGCCACCATGCACAGTTCCGCAGCAGCAGCGTCAGTGGCTAACATTCCTCCCATAGCCACTGGCCGTGGACGCCTTGGGCGCCGCCCAGCAGGAGCATCTGCAACTCACGCTGCAGAGACACAGCAGCAGCAGCGTGTAGCACCTGCTCCGATTTTCCTCCAGCCGGGTCGGAAACGTCCCATTGAGGAAAAGCATGCAGACACTGTGGTGCAACTCATGACGGAGGATGAGCAGCCCGCCATCAGCTCTGCATCCGAGGCCTCCACCCTCACCACCACCACCACCACCCCTGTTCGCAGCAGCCGCCTAGCAGGGTCTGGGGAGGAGGCCAGTTCACCGTCACAAGTTGGCGACCTGTCACTCAGCAGTATTTTTACCCCAGGCACCATCAGGGTATTGTCTGCTGTTGTTGGCGATTTTGAGGAGGAGATGCTGATGGGCACTTTGGGGGATGAGGGATTGGACAGCAAGACTGTGGCGACAGTCAAGCAGCCCATCCATGCATCAGGAGAGGAGTTTGGGGGGTCATCATCCCAGCAGGACATGTTTCAGGAGGGGGAGGATGATGATGACCCGGTGACAGACAGAGACTGGGTGCCACCACCTCCAGGGGATGTCGTCCTCAGCAGCTCTGAGGAGGAGGATGCTCTTGTAGGCCTTGCAAGGAGGCGCATCATTGCAAGCATTGGCAGCAGTAGGCAGGTCCCACAGCCTGCTGGTGTCTCAGGCTCAGCAGCAGCAGCAGCAGCAGCATCTGCCAGTACCACCACCAGCCGCACCCAAGCCCCCCCCCCCCAACCACCACAGGGAGACAGGCAGCAGCGCTTCCATGCCGTAGGGGGATGTTTCTGTCACCAATCTGGCGATATTTCACCATGCCCACTGTGTACAGCAAGTACGCCACTTGCAACCACTGTCAGCGGAAGTTGAGCAGAGGTGCAGACCCCTTAAAGTTCAGCACCAGCTTGCTCATCAACCACCTTGCTGCGAAACATTTCCACCAGCATGAGGAGTTCCAGAGGCTGAAGGCATCTGGTGCTGGCAGTGGCACCACACCCATCACTGCACAGCCTTCAGCAGCAGCAGCAGCAGCAACAGCAGCCACCCGCCCTCCTGCTCCTCCAGCAGCACCAGCAGGAGTGCGGAAACGCACTGCTCCTCCCCCCTCTGCAACTCCTCCCGCCGACACTGAGGCCTGTTCTGGCAGCCAGTCCTCAGTGGCCTCCTCCGCTGTGTCTGCTGATTCCCGTGCCAGCAAAAGGCCACGCCAGAGCCTTTTGAGCGAGTCCTTCCAGGGGGTGGTTAGGGCTCTGCCTCCCAGCAGCCGTCGCGTGCGGCAGCTGAACGGCTTGCTGGCACGGGCCATGTGCTCCCAACTCCTGCCGTACATGCTCGTGCAGGAGGGGAGCGACATTCGTGCGCTGCTTGCTTGCGCAGCCCCAGACTGGCAGCTCCCCAGCAGACACTTTTTCTCCCGCAAGGCCATTCCTGCACTGCACCGTTTTGTGATGGCCAATGTGGAGCGAGGGCTGGAGCACGCGGTTGGTGAAAGGGTCCACGTCACCATGGACTCCTGGAGCAGCCGCTTCGGGACAGGCCGCTACCTGTCCTTCACTGTCCACTGGGTCAGCTTGGTGGAAGGGGGTGAGGATGGGAGAGCAGCAGCGGGCACAGCAGCAGCAGCAACACAGTGGGTGGTGCCACCCCGCAGGGCCAGGGGAACTGCAGCAGGTTCCTCCGATCCTCTGCCATCCTCCGGCACACCTGGCCAAACCCCCCGCCTCAGCAGCAGCGTGAAGGCCCGCCACTGCCAAGCGCTGCTGCACTTGGTCAGCCTTGGGAAGACCAAGCTGACGGCAACCCATGTGTTGGCCAAACTCCAGGAGCAGGAGAGGATTTGGCTGACCCCCAGAGGCCTCAGAGTCGGAGAGGTGGTGGCCGACAATGGGGCCAATCTGGTTGCCGCAATAGACAGGGGAAACCTGACCCACATCCCCTGTCTTGCCCACGTGCTGAACCTGGTGGTGCAGAAGTTCTTGCGCACCTGCCAGGGGATGGGCGAACTGCTGGAAACGGCAAGGAACGTTGTGCGTCACTTCCGGCGCTCGGCTGCAGCCTGTGCGAGCCTGGAAGACGTGCAAAAGGAGCTGGAGCTGCTACGCCATCGGCTGATCCTTGACGTTCCGACTCGCTGGAACTCCACCCTGGCGATGTTGGAGCGTCTGGTTGAACAGAAGCACGCTGTCAACCAGTACCTTGCCCTGGCCACTGTTTCCGCCGCTCAGAGAAGGGACAAGACCAGCAACATCCCGTCCATCGTCCCCGATGATGACTGGAAGCACATGCAGCAGGTGTGCTTAGTGCTGGCTCCCTTTCTGCAGGCCACTAACATGGTGAGCAGGGACCATGCTATGGTCTGCGAGTGGGTGCCCCTGGTTTGTCTGCTGAACAGGGCCCTCGATACTTTGCTGGAACAGGGAGCGGCAGCCTTGGACCAGCAGGAGCGGCAAGCAGCTGCACAGTCCACCTCTGAGGGGGAGGAGGAGGAGGACTTGGTGGAGGTCCCTGACCTTGCTGCTGATGAGGGGGAGCAGCACAGCGCAGCTGAGTTGGTGCGGGGGTGGAGAGAGGATGAGGCTGACGAGGCAGAGGAGGAGGATGAGGACAGCACTGCCATCGATGTGCCAGCACACGTGGTCCGCCTCTTCCCAATGGCAGCGCACATGCTGGCGTGCCTGCGCAAGGACCCCAGGGTGATCCAGATGAAGCAGAGGGAGGACATCTGGATCAGCATGATGTTGGACCCACGCCTCAAGGGGAAGTTGAGCCAGTTCGCCTGCCGCCTGCAGGAGGAGACCCAGCGCAACAAATAAGGAGCTTGCAGCAGCGCCTTGTTGAGCGCTTGGAGGAAGCCTTCCCCCTGCCTTCCACCCCCACTGTCCAGCAGCCAGCACAGAGGGGCAGCAGCAGGTGCCTGCATCCAGCAGCAAGCGCCCTCACAGACCTGCTGTCTCTCAGCCACGAGCTCTACAGGACTGTAGAGGCTCCGGCAGCAGTGACTAGAGAGGAGGTGCATGCAGCAGCATCCTCCTCCGGTCACAGCCAGCGCCTGACCCACATGGTGGCTGACTACATGGGGTCCTACAGCGGGCTTGACAGCGATGCCCCTGTTGATCCCATGGAGTATTGGGTCAAGCGCCTGGAGATCTGGAGCGAGCTGGCGCAGTACGCCCTGGAAGTGCTGTCCTGCCCCCCTTCCAGCGTGCTGTCCGAGCGCGCTGCTTCAGTGCAGCTGGGTGTCGTGGTCACCGAGAAACGCTCACGTCTTGCTCTCACAAGTCTGTGGACAGACTGACGTTTCTCAAGATGAACCAGCGTGGGTGGAAGGCGAGTTCCTGGCCCCTGTTGTCGGCGAGAGGGGGACATGAACTGGCTGCCGGAACTTAGAACCATCGTTAATGTGCCTTACCACCCTTTACCACCTCCTGGCTCCTGCTCACTAAGCCAGCCTGGTTCACTTTGACTATTACGTCGCCTGCAGCCACACATTTTACACCTACAGTGGGCTGCTGTGTACTGCCCTTCTGTTGTCTGTCTGTGTTTTCCCACTGCAGGGTACACAGAATTACCTTCTGCTGCCACTCTGCCACCAGCTATTACGTCAAACAATAGCTATATTGGTTGTAAAACAAAACTAAAAAAACCATTAAAAAAAAAAAAGGTTTAATTTTTCTGAGGTGCCCGGGTTGAAAACTGTGTTGTCCCAGTTGTGTATTGGACACGATGTGGGCTGCACGACCGCTGTCTGGGACCTCCTGTTGTGTTTATTTACAGCCCTGGTATCACCGCTAGGTACCAGGGCTATTATGTCACGCTGCCTACCTGCTGCCACACTCACACTGCTCCTCCTCCATTCCTCTCCTGCTGCTGCTGCTGTCTGTCTGTGTTTCCCACTGCCAGGGTACACAGAATTACCTTCTGCTGCCACTCTGCCACCAGCTATTACGTCAAATAATAGCTATATCTGTGTAATTGGGTTGTAAAACCAAACTAAAAAAAACATTAAAAAAAAAAGGTTTTAATTTTTCTGAGGTGCCCGGGTTGAAAACTGTGTTGTCCC
>NC_090650.1:352065479-352115479 GCF_040937935.1 Hyperolius riggenbachi
GAACCGAGGGGGCATATTATAATCCTAACAGGACCCAGAGGCATGTTGTATGCGCAATGACATGCCTCTGGGTCACTGTACCGCAGCTGCCAGACCCCCCCCCCCCCGCACTGCTCTGCACCCCCTTAAAAGATCGCCAGGCTAGCGACAATCTGCTTGTCGCTAGCTGGCTTTATTTATGTGAGGCTGTCAGTCAGCCTCCTAGCATTGCCTCCTCAATAATGCACTCTCCCCCCCCCCCCCCACACACACACACACACACCACTCTCCACCTCTTCTAGCTTCCTCCAATAGGAAGCCAAGCTGTGACCCAGGAGTGCTTCCTGGGTCGCGGCTTGGCTTCCTATTGGAGGAAGCTAGAAGAAGCGGAGAGTGGCGGGGTGGCGGATGCGTTATTGAGGAGCCAATGCTACGAGGCTGACTGACAGCCTAACATAAATAAAGCCAGCTAGAGACGAGCAGATTGTCGCTAGCCTGGCAATCTTTTAAGGGGGTGCAGAGCGACACAGGGGGGGGGGGGGCTAACAGCTGTGGTACAGTGACCCAGAGGCATGCCATTGCGCATACGATATGCCTCTGAGTCCTGTTAGGATTATAATATGCACCCTCGGGTTCCCTTTAAAGGTGAACTCCACATAGAAAGCTAAAGTTGAAATACAGTGTGTGGGAAACTATAACGATTGGTGTCAGCAAAACAGATTTTCTGATTATTGGTGATCTGCAGTATCACCAATAATACAGATGCTATACCTGATTATGTGATGATCTGCAGAATCACCAATAATGCTAGTATAGCCAGACACAGGACAACCAATGTGAGATAGTGTTTTGTGCAACAGTAATGAGGAAGAGGAGATCTCCCGAGGAGCGAGTGACTCAGACAGTACTGCAGCCAATGATCACCTGAGGAGCAGGTGATTCAGACTGTACTGCAACCAGTGGACACCTGAGTAGCAGGGACCACTGACTGTGCTGCAAGGATGATCACCTGAGGAGCAGGCGATTAAGACTATACTGCAGCCAGTGGACACCTGAGGAGCAGGGACCACTGACTGTGCTGCAAGGATGATCACCTGAGGAGCAGGCGATTAAGACTATACTGCAGTCAGTGGACACCTGAGGAGCAGGGACCACTGACTGTGCTGCAAAGGATGATCACCTGAGGAGCAGGTGTTACAGACAGTGCTGCAAAGGCTGATCACCTGAGGAGCAGGCGATGAAGACTATACTGCAGCCAGTGGACACCTGAGGAGCAGGGACCACTGACTGTGCTGCAAAGAATGATCACCTGAGGAGCAGGTGTTACAGACAGTGCTGCAAAGGCTGATCACCTGAGGAGCAGGTGATTAAGACTATACTACAGCTAGCGGACACCTGAGGAGCAGGTGTTACAGACAGTGTTGCAGCTGAGCTTCACCTGAGGAGTAGGTGAAGGCTACTACAGATCCCTCACCAGTGGCTAGGCCCACTGGTGAGGACGGGAAGGTCAGACAAGCAGAGTAGGCAACGTACGGACAGATAAAGTACAAAGACAGAAGGCTGATTCAGTGTTAAGTTCAGGCAGAGTCGGCAACAGGAATCAGATGAGCAGAGGTACAGAATCAGCATGCAGGAGAGTAGTCAAAGGTAGCAGAAGGTCATAACAGATAATACAATGCAATTAGTACTTTAAGCTATCAACAGAATCTGGCTAAGTGTGGATCCCCAGCTTCAGCTGGTTCTAGCACACTTTGGGATCTGACTGGGGTCTGAGCGCTAACACGTTAGCATTCGCAACAGCAGACACGGGGCAACTGACAGACTAGTACTATATATAGAGACATGCCCCGCAGCGCCGCCCCCATCACTCAGCCAATCCAAAGTACCGTTGGAGTCAGCTGACTTGGCAGATCAGCTGACTCCCCTTCTATTCGCATAAAGGTCCTGTCGCCTGGCGCACGCGCGCATAGCCCTCAATCTATGTGCAATAAAAGGACCAGGCAGAGCAGCAGCATGTAACTGCGCGGCAGAGGCCGCCGCCTGATACGCGGATATAGCCGCCATGCCGCTTGCCTCTGCGGCGGCATCTCCGCTATCTATTACAGAAACATACAGTATTCAAAGGGAACCTAAAGTGAAGCAAAAAAAAAAAAAGAGTTTCACTAACCTGGGGCTTCTACCAGCCCCCTGCAGCCACCCTATGCCCGGAGGCCAGGAAGTGGAAAGTGCAGCTGAGATGGAGGTTTTTTGCCTAGGCTGAAGAATCCTGGGTAACGTGATTGTCACCTTACCACATACATAGTGACAGCAAGAGTGTGCAGAGCAGGAGTTCTCATATTTTACTGGGGTGATGCATATTACTGAGAGGCAATGGTTGTGTTGGGGTGTTGTCCATGTTTAACATCCCAATCTATTAGCATATGTATGGACCAGCACCATAAAAATTTCAAAAATCTGTGTTTCTTCTGGATAAAACATCATACAAGGTATAAAATAACAAGTATGCTGGGTCTGAGCGACGCACGCCATTTTGGAGCCTTCCTACTTTATAAACCTCATGACATACTTTCCTCTAGGTCTAGGAGAGTAGTTTGATAGAGGAAGAGGACTCCAAAATGGTGTGCATCACTCAGACCCACCATCCTAAAACACAAAGCCTCTATATATTTGCTGCATACTACCCCTCCTCCTGTTCCCCCCCCCCCCCCATTCCCTTTAGATTGTAAGCTCGCAAGGGCAGGGCTTTCTCCCCCTTTTGTGTCTTGGTAACCATTATACATTTTATTCATCATGTTAATTTTATCACTGTCATTACCAATTCTATAATTTGTATTCTGTATCATTCTTTGTATTTTGTTACTAATTATGTATCTTGTATATTGGTGTACACCATTGTCTGTATTATTATGTACCCCATGTTTGTTTCTTACTTTGTACAGCGCCACGGAATATGTTGGTGCTTTATAAATCAATAATAATAATAATAATACTTGTTATTGTATATCTTGTTTAACTAGAAGAAATAAAGATTTTTTTGAATTGTTATGTTGCTAGTCTGTACGAACTCAAATGGATTGTACATTCTGATAAGATTCTGGAGTGGACCATGTACTGCCCTTCCCTTCTTACTGACAACATCCCAATCTATGTCATGTCTAGCAAGCACAGATTTGCCATTTGCATTAATATTCATATACTGTACCTTTAAGAAAAAAAAAACATCAGAGCTTCAACATCTTGTAAACTAAGTACACATTTACTAGATAAGAAATGTAAAAACAAAAAAAAACAAAAAAACATGCACTAAAGCAAGACAAAAACAATGTAGCTAGAGGCACTCCGAACTCAGCTCACTATAGCCTTTATGCAGGTATTTTTGCTTAAGGAAATGTGTGGCAGTCCATGAAATGTGTCACCATTGTCTAATTCCATCGTAAAAAAATGTTTTTGGGTGCCTATTTCCCCATTATGACCCCTATAATAAAAACAAAATAAAAAGAGCACACATAGGGCTTGATTCACAAAGCGGTGCTAACTCTTTAGCACGGGTGAGCTAAACAGTTAGCACGTGAAGTGCCGGTTGTGGACTATTGCACGCGCAAAAGTCCACGATCGCGCGAATCGCAGCACTTTGCGCGCGCAAAAGTCCGCGAACGGCACTTCACGTGCTAACTGTTTAGCACACCCGCGCTAAAGAGTTAGCACCGCTTTGTGAATCAAGCCCCTAGTGCTCTGCACTGTTTGAGCTTAGTGCAATTTCCACCCCGTGCTGCACTCCAGGGGGATGTGCTTTCACCACTGGGATTAAATACAATGGCCTCAATTCACTAAGATCATGCTGGAGATAATAAGGCAAGAGAAAACTTGCTACCACACAGTGAGAGATTTATATTATCTCTTCATTCCTTAAGTTACCTCCTCTGTAGTTAATTTACCTCCTCTGTAGTTATTTTCACATGCAGTTAATAAACAGCCTATCTTTAACTGTGGAGTTATTTTAAGGATTGAACAGTTAACTTAAAGACAGAAGAGTTAACTTTAGGTTTTCCTGAGGTAAAATGTTTCCTGAATACAACATGCCTCATCACCATGGTGACCACTCTAGAAACGTTATTAAAGACAGGAGATAAGCTTAGTGAATTGAGGCCAATGTGTCCCCCCTCTCGTGAATCCACTCACCGGATAGTAGCTTGATTCCCAGCACATAATAATAATATGCAATATGCACTATGTGCGCTCTTTTTATTTTGTTTTTATTATAGGGGTCATATCTCTGCTGGAGATTAGGAGTAAGTACGCGCAGCAGGTGACTTTTTGGATTTGTGTTGATTAGAGTGAGGTGACTCTGAAACTAGTTGCGATCCCCTATTGAATATTTACTAACTTTCTGTGGAGCGCAGTATATTCAAACAAATTGTGGGTAAGCTTATTTCCCCCATTGTGGAGACAAAAACAATGTTTGGAAGGACAGTTTAGGACTACTGCTTAATGAGACACTGAAGCGAAAAAAAAGTATGATATTATGATTTGTATGTGTAGTAGCTAAGTAGCTATGTGTATGTGTGCAGTAGCTAAGAAATAAAACATTAAGATCAGATACATCAGTCTAATTGTTTCCAGTACAGGAAGAGTTAAAAAACTCCAGTTGTTATCTCTATGCAAAAAGGGCATTAAGCTCTACGACTTTCAAAGTCGTGGAGAGGGCTGTCTTCTGACTTTTATTATCTCAACTGTTAGTGAACAATTTTATTTTTCTCTGCCAGAGGAGAGGTCATTAGTTCACAGACTGCTCTGAAAGAATCATTTTGAATGCTGAGTGTTGTGTAATCTGCACATATTAGAGAATGATGCAATGTTAGAAAAAACACTATATACCTGAAAATAAAAATACGAGTATATTTTCTTTTCTGCTAATCTTCTAGTAATTATTCATAGTACACAACCAATTCAGTGTCTCTTTAACAACTTAATAACTACTTAACGAACCAGCAGCAATCATGTTTCATACATAACATACTTGAAGGTGATCATCATCAGCATTTCTCTCTTTTTTTTCCATTTGTGAGTATTTTCACACTTTTCAGCAATCAATTCAGAAATATTTTACTCATTTGCCTTTCCCATCACACAACATGGTAGCCACATCCCCTCAATAGCAGCTGTGATTTGATTGTATGGGCAAGAATTAATTTCCTCGAACTAACAGAGGACTACATTTTACAAATGCTTGTTCAATGTTAATGCAGTGAAAAGGACCAAGCTGAACTTCAGACAGTCAGAAAATGATGGCGGTCATGATGACAACATGGAAATGATTCCCCCGAAAACCGAGAGAGAGAATGTAATACTGCTGTAAAGCACTTGGCCCCAGCAGGAGAATGATAACCTCATGAACACACTCCTACTGGTGACTTACAAATTGGTGCTATCCTGCTGGATCTAGAATGTGCAATCTCTACTTGTAATACTTACTATTCACCATCAACAGCAGAAAATAAGCGTGCTGTTATAGAAAAAAAGTAAAAGAGGAAATAAAAGAACTCACCTGTGATTTTGTAAAAAGTTTACCCCTGATGTCTGTTTCCGGTGGAATAGTCTGTCTATAACTGGAAAATGTATTGATACTTATTATAGACGGACTTAATCAATGGGCAATAACTATTAATTCCCCTAGAAGTAATAAGCAATAACCATTCAGTCTTCCCACAGAATTATCCACCCTGGTGAATTAAGATTCCCGCAAAACCTATTCTAGGACAGACTTGATTATACAAGTTGATTGCTGCTGATTGTTTCATGTTAAAAGCTCAACCAAGGAACATCTTTGTAAATGCTGTTGTCTCACTTCTGTGACTCCCAAAGGCATTGACTGGGTGCTTTCAGAGAGTAGGAAGCACTATTTACTTAATTCAATGTTAAAACTTAATTCATTTTGCCGTACATTAACGGAAATCATTGGTTTAAACATTGGTTTATTTATCCAGTTAATACTCTAATTCTAAAATTCTCAACACTCGGTATGCCTACCCGAGGAGGTTCTTAATTGGGCTCAGGAAGTACTAGAACTTGAAACCAAAGGCACTGTGGTAGCCCATGTTAATAGCCTCAATTAGCGACCATACCTGGCAATTTGGGCGCTGGAGCATCCCGATAAAATAATGATCCCAGAACTTTGCACCCACTATTTTATAAGGTGGTGTTGGAATCAATATTACCAGGTATAGCCACTAATCATGGCTACAAACATGGGCACCTATGGCGGTACTCAAAGTGGGGATTGCAGGGAGGTGGAATGCCTAGGGTTAGGCATTGGTTTGGAGGTCGGTTATGGTTTGGCATTTTCCAGCATCGATTAGGGTGAAGTATGGATTTGGGGGGTTGGTTAGGGATAGGCAATTCTTAGAAGGTGAGTTCAAGTGAAAATGGAGTTAAGTAAGGCGATAATAAAATATCAGTAAAAATTACTGATATTTTTCTATTGTAATTACTTTGAGCCTTATATTAGAATATCTGTAATTCTACTGATATTCTACAAGCAGCTATTCCCAGCTCCCTTTTACCAGTTAAAACATTATAGTAAGTGGTGATTTAACCACCCTGGCGTTCTATTAAGATCGCCAGGGTGGCTGCGCAGCAGTATTTTTTTTTTAAATCTTTTAAAAAATCATGTAGCTAGCCTGAACGGGATTTCCTTTAGGGCTGCCCCCATCGCCACAGCGCTGAACAGAATGATGTCATCAACATCATCGATGTTGTGACGTCACAGGGAGTCCCGATCCACCCCTCAGCGCTGCCTGGCACTGATTGGCCAGGCTGCGCACGGGGTCTCGGGGGGGGCCTGTTACGCGACGGGTAGCGGTGTATCGGCAGCGAGTGGCGGCGATCATCCCCAACACGCAGCTAGCAAAGTGCTAGCTGCGTGTTTTAAAAAAAAAGTTAAGAAAATCGGCCCACCAGGGCCTGAGCGGTGCCCTGTGGCGGTTATGGATTAGCTGAGCTCGTCCATACCGCCAAGGAGGTTAAAAAGATGACAAAACATATATAAACTAAACTGAATGAGCACTGTTCAGTTGGTTAACCACTTTAGTACCAGCGGTCTCTGGCCCCTTAAGGACCAGAGACCGCTGGTACTAAATACCGGGGCTCGCCAACGTCATGCTGCGCGGAATCCCCACTGTTTCCGTTCACCCCCATCGCTTCAGCCCACCCAGTCTGCCATCTCCTTGCCAGCAGAGCTCTGTGAGCCGGTCAGGAGACAGTTTCATTGGCTCCTGACCCTGTGATCAATTTGAGCCAATGACATTGGCTCACAGTAATGATGGGGTCAGGAGCCAATGAAATAAGCTCCTGACTAGCTCACAGAGCTTTGCCATCATACCGACAGCAGGGCCAGTGAGCTGCAGCGGTGTGAGAGAATGAAGTGAGGCGGTAGCGGAGGGAGCATGCAACGGTGAAATCTACTTCCTGTCAGAAGTAAGGGGACACTAACAAACACAGTCCAGAACCAGTTAAATAAAAGCGTAAGGAAATTTTAGAATGCATTCTTGCATAATGATTTAGCTCTCCTAACAAACATATATGTGTCAAGGAGAGAAGTACTTCACACTATGCTACCAGCAACAGTGAGTTCTTGACAAACATTGCCATTCATACAATGATTCAGGCTGTAATAATGTTAAGTAGCACTACCATAATTAAAACGTGCAGGGATATATAATAAGACAATGCAAGGTGCATCACCCATGGTAGGTGCATAGCCATGCTACAGCATTCAAGTTGTTAAAGAGACTTATTCTGATTGGTTCCTTCAGTAAATGAACTTTACATTATAACCTCATAATTTTAAGTGTCAGGCGTTCAGATCCATGTGTTCAGTGTGCAAGTCTGCACTACATACTTTGTTCTTAACAGTCATATTTAATGCCTTCAGAACAGCAGCTTCTGACTTGCAGAGCAGCGTCAGCCTTTCCTAAAATGACCTATCAGGGATCAGTTCTCAGGGGTCATAAAGTCATTTGCAGTGAAATAGTACATTTCCAACTAGAAGTAGTGGTCCATTGACCCTTATGGGGAACTCGAAGGGAAAACCAGAGACCACTTAGACTCTACGGCAGGGGAAAACCTGTACTGTACCTACCACCGGCATGAAAGTCAGCAATGTTAATACTAAATTATGTCTTATTAGTATTTATATAGTTTTGTCACTGTCCTTCAGAGGAGCTCACAATGGGATAACTACGATAGTCATATGTCCATCATAGTTTTAGGCCAATTATAGGGGGAAGCCAATTAACTTATCTGAAGTGCATGGAATAAAACCACGCAGAAACGGGGAGAACATACAAACTCCATGCAGATAGTGCCCTGGCTGGGGACCCATCGCTGAAAGGTGAGAGTGTCAATCAGTATGCCACCCTGCTGCCCTCTAACCAATATTTACTTGGCAGTTATAAAATAGTGAGATAAATACCATTGGCTTATCATTGTATACTAGAGAAAGAGTCAATACTGAAAAAGCAGATTATACAGATTTAAATGCTGGATTTTGAAGACAGCTTTCCCTGTACACACAAAGAAAAACAGGGCTTAGGTTCCGTGCCATTGAGGATGAAAAATAGAAAACAGCAATTTTTTTATAGAATCAATTTATATGATTGACATTATGTATTATGTAAATCAAACAAGTGGATGAATTTTGGAATATTATCAGATGAAAATTTGGAGTCACAGACGAAGCAGTATTCCCCAGTTATTGCTCTGCTTCTCTTGGGAAGCAATTAGGAAACAATAATTAGCAGGTAATGAAGATGAAATATTACTAACAAATATGACAGTCACTCAGTTACATTTCTGTTATTGAGAAGGAATACGCTCATTTTATACGAGATGATACAAGACCAATAGCATTTCTGAATAATAAAAGTACTTTGGCTGCATGTAACAAAATACTGACTGCCTGGGTATATTGATTTTTCTCTGCCATAACCTCATAAGCCTGAACCAGTGTCCTATGGAGCAAACGTGGCATATAAATTAGTGCACTAACCATTGTTTTGCCATTCTAGAGCTTGAAAGATCAGGAGCACCTCTGGGATCTGCAGTCTTTGCTTTAGTCTTATTAGATTTCAGATAGATCCTCAGAAAATTCCTGTGACCTCACCTGTGGTGGAGGAATTACTGCATGCAGGTCAGCAAGGCCCAGAAGTGTCTACAATCAGGCATTCTAAGACTAAAGCATGTAAATTACTTAAGCAGTTTGTATTTTTAATTATTGAGCTTTAAAATGAAAATTAAACCAAAATGTAAGTGTGAGGATTGTGGAATTATCTCCGTGGTCAGTGCACAAGATTTGCGCTGACACTGCGGAAGTCCTCCACAAGCGTATAAAACAACAGAACCCAGCTTTGGTGCAATGCACCTGTAGAGAGAAAGTGAGCACAGAGACAGAATGTATGTGTGTCCAGCAATCTAGTCGCCACCCATCGATGGTGAACACACAACAGCGGAAACCAAGTGGGGAACGCAATCGCAAGAGTGGCAATTGCCAACAGTGACACAAGACCGAGTAAGACAGAGCACAGGTGTAGCGAGAAAGACACAGTAAATAACAATGATCAGAACGCCAAGGAAAATAACAAACGCACTCGCTACGCGTGGTCGCCGCACAAAAAGCGTAACAGCGACAAAGCACGCTAATGGCATAGTCTCCGCACGAAAAGCGCACCGAAGACAAAGCACGCCAACCCTAACTAACCAATGAACACGAAAATGAATAGAGAACGCGAACGCTTGCTAAACGGTTATCTCACCGAGCCTACAGCAAGCGTTCGTTCCAGACAAGACAGACAGAAGGAGTAACCAGTAGCAACCGCAGCTCTGGCCTACACTCCCAGACAGAGTACAGAAGGAACCACCGCCACTACTACTAGAGCGGATGCGATCCAGACAGACAGACAGATGGAGCAACCAGTAGCAACCGCTGCTCTAGCTTGCACCCCTAAGACAGAGTACAGAAGGAACCACCGCCACTACCGCCAGGGCGAATGTGATCCCAACAGACAGAACGATTTCCTGTCGACCGCCACTGGCGACAAGACAATCGCAACAGATAAACAGTACAAGGCAATACAAATAATTACAACCTGACTCCGCTAGAAGGAATGCTAGTGCACTCCCAAGGCATTACTCGGTAAGATAATCTTAGCAAACAATTAGCAAAGGCTGAACTCCAGGTAAGTTAACTGGAACAAACCTCTATGACTAGCAGGGAATTCTGGGAGCAAAAGGTATTTATACTGCAAGCCATCAAAGGAAGCAGCTAAGCAATTTGCATGACAAGTGGATGCAAAATTCTCACCAGCAGAGCAACTCTGAAACTTGCAGTGGGATGACAGGTCTCCTTTCCAGGGACCTGCAGCACTCAGATCTACAAAATGGTCAAAAAGCTGTCTGTCTGTGCAGACAGCAGAGCGGATCATTACAGTAAGTAACTACTTTAAGAACCAGCTTCCTCTGATGATGACGTGACATCACCATGGCAATACAAATGCCACACATCCAGTGTTTACCATGGTGATGCATCCACTTTAGCAAAGGAGGTGGAGGAGCATAGTAAAAAGGCCAGGCAGAGAGACAGAGTGCTATTCCTGGCCGGCAATTAATATGTTTGCCAATAACAAGAGCAGTAAATCTTAAATGATCTTTTATCTACCTAAAACTAGATACTTACCGTATATACTCGCATATAAGCCGACCAGCATATAAGCCGACCCCCCCCAACTTTTCCCTGACAAAAACAGGGGAAAATGATTGACCCCCATATAAGCCGGGGGTAGGAAATGCTGGATTGGTGCAGCCCCCCAGTGTGTCCCAGTATAGCTAGTATAGTGCCCAGTATAGGTAGGTAGTGTCCAGTATAGCTAGTATAGTGCCCAGTATAGCTAGTAAAGTGCCCAGTATAGCCAGTATAGTGCCCAGTACAGCCAGCATAGTGCCCAGTATAGCGCCCAGTATGGGTAGGTAGTGCCTCAGTTTAGCTAGTATAGTGCCCAGTTTAGCTAGTATAGTGCCCCAGTATGGCTAGTAAAGTGTCCAGTTTAGCCAGTATAGTGCCCAGTTTAGTTAGTATAGTGCCCAGTTTAGCCAGTATAGTGCCCAGTTTAGCCAGTATAGTGCCCAGTTTAGCTAGTATAGTGCCCAGTTTAGCCAGTATAGTGCCCAGTTTAGCCAGTATAGTGCCCAGTTTAGCTAGTATAGTGCCCAGTTTAGCCAGTATAGTGCCCAGTTTAGCTAGTATAGTGCCCAGTTTAGCTAGTATAGTGCCCCAGTATGGCTAGTAAAGTGCCCAGTTTAGCTAGTATAGTGCCCAGTTTAGCCAGTATAGTGCCCAGTTTAGCTAGTATAGTGCCCAGTTTAGTCAGTATAGGGCCCAGTTTAGCTAGTATAGTGCCCAGTTTAGCTAGTATAGTGCCCAGTTTAGCCAGTATAGTGCCCAGTTTAGCTAGTATAGTGCCCAGTTTAGCCAGTATAGTGCCCAGTTTAGCCAGTATAGTTCCCAGCATAGGTAGGTAGTGCTCCCCCCCCGCTCCCCCCGTGGCCGCCGCTGCTATTTCCTGCTTAGGCAGCGGCCACTTCCTAATCCGCGTTCCTCTTCTGAACTTTCTCAGAGTGTATCACAGCAGCGCTCCCGGCGCTGCTGCTGTGACGATGCAGAGTGCAGGAAAGAGCGCGGCTCCCTATAGCGACGATCTGTATCGCCGTTACCAAAGGAACCGCTCTTTCCTGCCCCCTGCATCGTCACAGCAGCAGCGCCGGGCGCGCTGCTGTGATGCACTCTGAAAAGTTTCAGAAGGGGAACGCGGATTAGGAAGCGGCCGCTGCCTAAGCAGGTAATAGCAGCGGCGGCCGCGGGGGGAGCGGGGAGGGGGGGGGAGCGGGGCACGGACCACCCACCACCCACCACTAGACCACCAGGGAAGACTCGCATACAAGCCGACCCCCCAACTTTTGACCCCCTTTTTGGGGGTCAAAAATTCGGCTTGTATGCGAGTATATACGGTAATTCATTTAGGACTGGTAGGCTCTGGCCCTTAAGGACCAGAGTCTTTTTTAATTCTTTTGTTTGTGATCACTGTGATTGTTATGTATTCAATGCTGCTGCGCTTTAACTCCTCATGGATTCATCCAATAGCATGTATGGGGGAAAGGAAAAAGAGAAACCAACATATGGTGTGTAACGTTTGCTTACTGACACCCTCAGTGATAAACACACACTTCCGAATAATGTGATAAAGCCCCCAGCCTGGAGAACCTCCACCACTAAGTATAGAGTGGCCGCTCACCCTCAGTTTTCTTGTAAACAAGCCCAACTCCTGGCAGCCATTGCCTCTGTAAAAAACTTCCTAGAGCCAATGTAAGGATAAAACATAGCGTAATTCCGTTTATTAAAACAACAACATCCCTGCTAACAAAGCTGCTTGGGTATGAGCATATCTTATAATATACTGCACCAGGTCATCAGCGCGTCCGCCGGCCAAGTGTAGCTGTAAACCTCGCTCCTTCCCAGTATGCGTGCGTGCGTACGTCCAGGCTCCGCCCTACGCGTTTCGTCACTAATCAGGGGCTGGACGCACACACGCAATCAACATCTTTTATACCATCCCTCGCAACCCGCTCCCAGTGGCCAGGAGGCGTTCCCAGGCGTCATATTCACAACGTAGTACTACACGCCTCCTAACCATCACATGAGCTGCGAAGCAGCATATATAACCCCTCCAATGCCGCTTAAAAGACGCGCATATAGCGCTAGAAAGGCGCATGCGGCACATACATATTGCGTCCTATATTCCATCATAATCATGCTATAAAATACAATACAATAAAAGTAGCAGTAAAAATTACAAATAAAAAAACAAAATAAAAACATAAAAGGTATTCCAAAGGCCATCTTGCAAAAAAGCCATCTCTTAAAGGACCACAGCCCATAGCATTACATGCAATCAACATCACCAATGCTAATAAAAACACATATGATCATATCCCATATGTATCATCACCCCTATATATATCATGATACCTTGTGTCTATCAACACCCCCACTGTTTATGGCTTCATTAAAGTGCAAATGATCCCATATGATCCTTCCCTACATATCAAAACCCCCCACCGAAAGGGCCCCCCACTATACAGAGCTAAGATGTGTGCAAGTTAACAGCTCACGACAGAACCCCCCACCCCCAACCATTAATCATTACTTATGAAACAGTTGATATCAACCTCGATATTTAATCCCTCAGGTGTAAGTGTGCGTAGTAAATAAATCCATTTAGTTTCCATTCTACATAATTCCCGCAATCTGTTTGTGCCCCTCCAAGAGGGCACCAACTTATCAATTGCACAGTAATGCATCTGGGTTGGATCACATGCATGCATCTGTTTAAAATGGGCTGAAACACTGTGGTCCTCATGGCCCTTTCTTATTTTGTATATATGTTCTGAAATACGTTTCTTAAGCTGCCTAGTAGTACGTCCAACATAGCGGAAACCACAGTTGCACCATATCAGATAGACTACATGATGGGACCCACATGTCATAAATGATTTAATATCAAATTTCTTTCCCATATTACTTGAAAAAAACTCCGTTGTCCTCCTTGCAACCCTCAGCTCACACCCCTTGCATGCCCCACATGGATAAAAACCCGGTCTCTGCCACCCTATTAATCTCTGCGTGATCGGAGGATCCACGCAGCTTGGTACCAATTGATCACGTAGATTGGGGGCCCTACGGTATATGAACCGGGGTTGTTCTGGTAAGGCCCTACGTAGGGCCGTATCAGTAAGGAGTACAGGCCAGTGTTTACGTATGCTCCTCTCTACCTGCTTATATTGGACAGAGAAGTCAGATATGAATGCAGTACCATTACCCTTAGGGGTTGTCAACTCCCCTTCATCCCTCCTCTCCCTCAATAAACTATCCCTATCCAGATTCTTTACCCATTCTACCGTAGCATCCAATTTATCAGCTTGATATCCCTTACTGAGAAACCTGTCTTTAATAATACCAGCTTGTAGTTCATAATCGGCCACTTCTGTGCAGTTTCTCCGCACCCTTATCAGTTGTCCCTTGGGTACCGCCCTAATCCATGCTGGATGATGGCAGCTCTCTACCGGGATAAACCCATTGCGGTCAGTTGTCTTAAAATAACACTTTGTCTTTAGAGCATCCTGATCCCTACTGATCTGCAAATCCAAGAAGTGGATAGTGTTCACATCACACTCCAGAGTTAATTTAATGTTATCAGTCATATTATTAATATGTGAAATGTAAGTCTGGAAACTGTCAACATCACCCCTCCATATAATCAAGAGGTCATCAATATACCTCCGCCACAGTAAAATGCTCTGTGACCCCTCCTTAATGGCGTTCTCCTCCCACCTGGCCATGTATAGATTCGCCAACGAGGGAGCGAACGATGCCCCCATCGCACAACCAGATTGCTGCAGATAGTATTTGCCCCTATACCAGAAATAGTTCCTGGTCATGGCAAATTCCAAAAGTTCTAAAAGAAACGTGACCTGGTCATGGTCAATTTCTTCTTCCAATTCTAAATAGTATCTGGCTGCCTCTAACCCCCCTTGGTGGGGGATGTTAGTATAGAGTGAACTAACGTCCGCTGTCCCCAATATCGCATCAGGTGTGAGAACAACCTCCCCCAATATCTGTAACGTATGTTTAGTGTCAAACAATACATGTGGTAATTTTTTAACTAAGGGCTGCAAGAAGACATCAAGGTATTCACCCACCCTATGTGTCAATGATCCCACCCCACTTATTATGGGTCTACCCGGCGGGTTGATGGGATCCTTGTGCACCTTGGGAGTTCGTAGATGACCGGAGTTTTAGGTGCTGAGGGCAACAGATAAGCATACTCCTGATCCGTTAAGATCCCCTCATTCAACCCCCTTTTTAGAATTGTCATTAATTCCATCTTAAATCTACCTATTGGGTTCGCATCCAGTTCCAGATATGTGGTCCCATCATGCACAATCCTATCCAGTTCCCCAAAATACTTCTCTTTATCCAGTACAACCACCCCTCCCCCCTTATCCGCCGGGCGGATCACCAAATCATTTTCCTTCAGCAACTTCTGCATATTTTTAGTGTAATTAGGTAATCGTTTTGGCTTGATATTGTCTATATCATCCAATATCAACTTTTTGAACACCTCTATTGAGTTTTGACTTTGATTGTGTTGTGGATTAAACGTGGAGTTATTCTTAAATTCTGTATGTTTGAAGATATCACCTGTGGCCACATTGGCCCTAGAGGTTGGTCCTTCCTTGTCCAGGAAGTACCTTCTTAAGTTAATTTTTCGAATAAATTTGTGCGCATCCACATACGTACCAAACTTGTTGATATTTTTAGGGGGCGCAAACTTGAGACCCTTATCCAGGGTTCGAAGCTCTGCTCTCCCTAATTGCACTTTACTTAAATTGAAAATCCCCTCCCCTACCAATTCCTTAGCCTTTTGTACTCTCCTTCCTGCTCTGCATCCCCTTCTGCCCTGCGTTTGGTAGCTTTTCCTGGTGTATGACCCACATAATCTATGTCTCTCTCCAGGCAGTTGTGGGGGTAACCTCTCCCTAAAAAATCCCCTCCTGTTTCTTCATGTGCCTGTTGTAAGGGGTAATATCTGTTGGATACCGGCACTCGATAATCTGGCCGGCCCCGTACATTATTTGGGGGTGTGTAACCTCCATATGCCCCCTCTGGTCTAACCCCCAAAGGTCTTCCCCTATACGAGGGTCTCGGGTATTGGGCCTGCTGTTTATACGGCAAACCACCTTGCCTTTGCGTGTTGTAAGGGTATTGACCTCTGCCCCCCCCCTGTCCTGGCCCCCCTCCCTGTGGGGGTGGTCCACTCCTTCTGTCCTGCACTATCCTCCCCTGATTATGAATCACCACCTGTTGGTCTCCCGTTGTTACCGGCTGTTCAGGGGTTTTAACAACTGTCTTTTTCTGCCACCTGTAGGCAGTTTGGTTGGAATAGGCTTCTACATCTCTGATATATTGTTTTTGCTTATCACTTACTATTTCCCTCTCCAGTTTTTTAAGTGACTCTTGCACATGGGCTGATTTAGTTTTATATTCTTCTGTATGTTTAACTGTATCCATTTTAGATTTAATGACCTCCACCTCCTTCCCTAATCTCTCTAGGCGGCAACTTTTCCTCTTAAGCAAGATTTTGATCAAGCCCTGGCCACATTTTTCCACATATTCAAACAATTCCCTATCATTCTCCTCTCCCTCCTCCCCATCATTGGCAAATACCTCCCACCTAAATCTTTGTGGGACTATCCCCTTTTTTTCATATTTCTCCAGGGTAGCCACATCCCACCAGGTTTGACATTCCTTCTGCATAGGATTTTGTAAATTTCTAAAATCTTGATCCATGTTCACTACCACAGAACCTGGATCATCAAAGATTTTATCAACATCAATGTCTCTCCTTTTTCGTAAATCAAATAGATCCATAATGCTGCAGCGATGACAGTTACAGACAACTTCAAACAATACTCAATAGTATCACTGCGCAAAATATGCAAAAAAAAGTACTTGACAGGTGTCCCAGCCGCAAGCAGTGTCCTCTGTATAGGAAGTCCAAATGTTATGTATTCAATGCTGCTGCGCTTTAACTCCTCATGGATTCATCCAATAGCATGTATGGGGGAAAGGAAAAAGAGAAACCAACATATGGTGTGTAACGTTTGCTTACTGACACCCTCAGTGATAAACACACACTTCCGAATAATGTGATAAAGCCCCCAGCCTGGAGAACCTCCACCACTAAGTATAGAGTGGCCGCTCACCCTCAGTTTTCTTGTAAACAAGCCCAACTCCTGGCAGCCATTGCCTCTGTAAAAAACTTCCTAGAGCCAATGTAAGGATAAAACATAGCGTAATTCCGTTTATTAAAACAACAACATCCCTGCTAACAAAGCTGCTTACAATGTAATCTCTTGGGTATGAGCATATCTTATAATATACTGCACCAGGTCATCAGCGCGTCCGCCGGCCAAGTGTAGCTGTAAACCTCGCTCCTTCCCAGTATGCGTGCGTGCGTACGTCCAGGCTCCGCCCTACGCGTTTCGTCACTAAGCGTGACTCATCAGGGGCTGGACGCACACACGCAATCAACATCTTTTATACCATCCCTCGCAACCCGCTCCCAGTGGCCAGGAGGCGTTCCCAGGCGTCATATTCACAACGTAGTACTACACGCCTCCTAACCATCACATGAGCTGCGAAGCAGCATATATAACCCCTCCAATGCCGCTTAAAAGACGCGCATATAGCGCTAGAAAGGCGCATGCGGCACATACATATTGCGTCCTATATTCCATCATAATCATGCTATAAAATACAATACAATAAAAGTAGCAGTAAAAATTACAAATAAAAAAACAAAATAAAAACATAAAAGGTATTCCAAAGGCCATCTTGCAAAAAAGCCATCTCTTAAAGGACCACAGCCCATAGCATTACATGCAATCAACATCACCAATGCTAATAAAAACACATATGATCATATCCCATATGTATCATCACCCCTATATATATCATGATACCTTGTGTCTATCAACACCCCCACTGTTTATGGCTTCATATGACTGATAACATTAAATTAACTCTGGAGTGTGATGTGAACACTATCCACTTCTTGGATTTGCAGATCAGTAGGGATCAGGATGCTCTAAAGACAAAGTGTTATTTTAAGACAACTGACCGCAATGGGTTTATCCCGGTAGAGAGCTGCCATCATCCAGCATGGATTAGGGCGGTACCCAAGGGACAACTGATAAGGGTGCGGAGAAACTGCACAGAAGTGGCCGATTATGAACTACAAGCTGGTATTATTAAAGACAGGTTTCTCAGTAAGGGATATCAAGCTGATAAATTGGATGCTACGGTAGAATGGGTAAAGAATCTGGATAGGGATAGTTTATTGAGGGAGAGGAGGGATGAAGGGGAGTTGACAACCCCTAAGGGTAATGGTACTGCATTCATATCTGACTTCTCTGTCCAATATAAGCAGGTAGAGAGGAGCATACGTAAACACTGGCCTGTACTCCTTACTGATACGGCCCTACGTAGGGCCTTACCAGAACAACCCCGGTTCATATACCGTAGGGCCCCCAATCTACGTGACCAATTGGTACCAAGCTGCGTGGATCCTCCGATCACGCAGAGATTAATAGGGTGGCAGAGACCGGGTTTTTATCCATGTGGGGCATGCAAGGGGTGTGAGCTGAGGGTTGCAAGGAGGACAACGGAGTTTTTTTCAAGTAATATGGGAAAGAAATTTGATATTAAATCATTTATGACATGTGGGTCCCATCATGTAGTCTATCTGATATGGTGCAACTGTGGTTTCCGCTATGTTGGACGTACTACTAGGCAGCTTAAGAAACGTATTTCAGAACATATATACAAAATAAGAAAGGGCCATGAGGACCACAGTGTTTCAGCCCATTTTAAACAGATGCATGCATGTGATCCAACCCAGATGCATTACTGTGCAATTGATAAGTTGGTGCCCTCTTGGAGGGGCACAAACAGATTGCGGGAATTATGTAGAATGGAAACTAAATGGATTTATTTACTACGCACACTTACACCTGAGGGATTAAATATCGAGGTTGATATCAACTGTTTCATAAGTAATGATTAATGGTTGGGGGTGGGGGGTTCTGTCGTGAGCTGTTAACTTGCACACATCTTAGCTCTGTATAGTGGGGGGCCCTTTCGGTGGGGGGTTTTGATATGTAGGGAAGGATCATATGGGATCATTTGCACTTTAATGAAGCCATAAACAGTGGGGGTGTTGATAGACACAAGGTATCATGATATATATAGGGGTGATGATACATATGGGATATGATCATATGTGTTTTTATTAGCATTGGTGATGTTGATTGCATGTAATGCTATGGGCTGTGGTCCTTTAAGAGATGGCTTTTTTGCAAGATGGCCTTTGGAATACCTTTTATGTTTTTATTTTGTTTTTTTATTTGTAATTTTTACTGCTACTTTTATTGTATTGTATTTTATAGCATGATTATGATGGAATATAGGACGCAATATGTATGTGCCGCATGCGCCTTTCTAGCGCTATATGCGCGTCTTTTAAGCGGCATTGGAGGGGTTATATATGCTGCTTCGCAGCTCATGTGATGGTTAGGAGGCGTGTAGTACTACGTTGTGAATATGACGCCTGGGAACGCCTCCTGGCCACTGGGAGCGGGTTGTGAGGGATGGTATAAAAGATGTTGATTGCGTGTGTGCGTCCAGCCCCTGATGAGTCACGCTTAGTGACGAAACGCGTAGGGCGGAGCCTGGACGTACGCACGCACGCATACTGGGAAGGAGCGAGGTTTACAGCTACACTTGGCCGGCGGACGTGCTGATGACCTGGTGCAGTATATTATAAGATATGCTCATACCCAAGAGATTACATTGTAAGCAGCTTTGTTAGCAGGGATGTTGTTGTTTTAATAAACGGAATTACGCTATGTTTTATCCTTACATTGGCTCTAGGAAGTTTTTTACAGAGGCAATGGCTGCCAGGAGTTGGGCTTGTTTACAAGAAAACTGAGGGTGAGCGGCCACTCTATACTTAGTGGTGGAGGTTCTCCAGGCTGGGGGCTTTATCACATTATTCGGAAGTGTGTGTTTATCACTGAGGGTGTCAGTAAGCAAACGTTACACACCATATGATGGTTTCTCTTTTTCCTTTCCCCCATACATGCTATTGGATGAATCCATGAGGAGTTAAAGCGCAGCAGCATTGAATACATAACATTTGGACTTCCTATACAGAGGACACTGCTTGCGGCTGGGACACCTGTCAAGTACTTTTTTTTGCATATTTTGCGCAGTGATACTATTGAGTATTGATCACTGTGATTGGCCCACAGTGATCACCTGGTAAGGAGCCAATGAAACTGGCTCCTTTCCGATAGAGAAGAAGTTCAGCTGTCACATGACACCCGAATCACCTGCCGGGGTTGCAAGCAACTGATCAGCTCGAGAACTTGGGAAACCAGCGGCATAGATTCTACGACACATCAGAGTTAGAGAGCTACAACTATGGTGTAGAATCTGCCATATGAGATCCTGAACCAGTTACATTTTAGTTTGGGGAGTTTAATCCCACTTTAAAGCATCCCTGAAGTGAAGTGTGACATGATAATATAATCATGGGTACATATAATGTTAATCATGCTTCAAACATGCCGGTGTTTACTGCTGTGTTTCATTGCAATGGTCAATAAACCATTACCATGGTAATGTGCGCATTGCTTTAGTAATGCATGTTATGCCTCACATTGCTATGGTCACACACGTGGCGCAAATTGGTTAATGGCAGATGCTTCCTCTGCACTAGTAATGGTAAAATTGCTACAAGCTTCCTGCACAAATCAGCTTTACCTTACTTTCGTGCATTAGGCCTCTTGTCAAGCAGCTACCAGAAGAATGAGTGTTGCTTCTCCAGCTAGTGACATGCCTTAGGTGGGTGAATCTACCTGCTAAACAGGTGATGGCTGGAAGGTACAGTGTGAAAGATGACATCTCTTGAAATCCTGAGTCCTCTGCATCCCTACTAGTGGGGTAAAAGCTCAAGTAGTTTGCCTTAGTTGTCCATACAGCACTTGATTTTGAGCACAGAGCCAATTACCTGACCCTCTTTTTACTACCTCCTTCTTCTGACACAATAACTATTTGGGGCCAAAAATGAGTAAATGATGCAACCTAACCATATACATGCATAGCAGAAGGGATGCAGAGAACAAAGGATGTTATGCAACTTTTGAGTACTTGAAAATGTTGGCACAGGAAGAAGCCAAAATTTTGTTTTGTGCACTGGATGTAGAAGAGAAACAGTGACATTACCAATTTTCCACTATCGACTATTGTAACCTATCTCTCACATTAACCGTCCCCTACCTACACGTAACACTAACTGCCCCTTCTAACCCCTAACACTAACCCCTCCCACTTGCCACTAATTAAAATTGCGAACTCAGGCCACTGAAAAATCCTGCCTCTACCGCCACTTAGTATTGTGCACCATAATTACACAGCTGCCATTAACATGTAGTTATCCTTGACGGTGCACCAAATTTACCAGGCGCTGGTGTGCACCAAAATTACCTGTCTTGCCCTTTGCATGCCTGTGATCACCTGGTGATTACTTTATGCTGTGAGGCTTAGTTCATTCCATCTGTATATTAGACTATGCAATTTGCACAAGTGTCCAAGTGTTGTATGCTCAGCATGGTATAGCTGTGTTGTAAACTGTTGTACACTGCTGTGTGCTCTGGGACTTAGATTACAGAGCTTTAAAATATTAGGAAAGTTAGCTAGTTGGACTCCTCGATTTTGCATTTTTTCACAACTCTGTTTTTATAAAAGAATAAAATGTAAGCACACAACATAGTGTATAACTGTACTAACATAGTCCTTCAACTTATAAAGGACATTCATCATTTCTTTTGTGTCTGACAAGTTATTATTGGAAACAAAAAAGCAACTTAGCTTCACCTGTGACCTGTACGTATTAATTAGCTGGCTGGATACGCACATCAAAGGTTGCCCGCCTCACTCACAGTCCACAGGAAAAATATCCACACACTAGTAGCTGCTGACTCAGAGATTTAATAATGATTCAAAACAGGGAGCACAATTAAAACAAGCACACCAACGCATATATCACACAGAACGTTCTCTTACTCATAGTCATAGGGTACATGAGTAAGCATGTTCTTTGTGAAACACATTACGGCTCTTGTGAGGCCTGACTATTTTTTTTAATTTAGAAAATGCCTCCAATGGCCAATGAATCTGCTCTGAGGTATGTCTAATATTTGGGGAATAACCCCAGGCTCTGCTATGGCTCTTTGGAGAGTTTGCTCTCTTGATATGCTTGAAGAAACAGGAACCAAGTCCCAAGAAACGGGTTAATTCAGGTCAATAAAATTATAGTTCTTATGGTGGCCATACATGGTACAATTTTTTCATACAATCTTACCATTTCTCTGTAATATAAGGTAACTGCCTAAATTATCCTTTCAGTATATTCACTTAATTTACCCTTACACTACATAGAAATGGTAAGATTGTATGAAAAAATTGTACCATGTATGGCCACCATTAGCCTCACCATTGAGTTTTTTCCCCAAGAGGAGATAAGTTTACCTCCTTTATAGTTAAACAGTTTTTAATCATTTTATTTTACTCTGAGCCACATACACAACCCTTCAAAAGGCTTAGGGGCTTGTTGCCAGGGATGAGCAGAAACTACGCCAGTGCGAATTTACGCATCGTAGTTCGCATCTACGCATCGTAGTTCGCAGGTGAAGTTTCAAAACTACGCTTACGATTTTACGCGTAGCGAAGTACTGCTATGTGTAGCTTACGCCCACTATGCATAGTGAACATGTGTATTGCGTAGTGAAGTATGACTGCGTTACTCGCGTCTCTTTTTCCGCGTGCGATTCTATGCTTACAAATTTACGCATTGGAAAGGGAAACATACACATAGAAGAGTTCCCGGTATAAGCATTTAAAGAGGAATTAATGTGTAAAATTTTCTGCATACGGGCATAAGCATCCACATACACTACGTTTCGCACTACGCGTAATTGCGTATTTTAAGGCGTAGTCTATGAAATGCATATGAAGCGAATATTTGATTTCGAAGTCGTAGTTTGGCGAAGCGTAATTGCTTAAAACTACGCGTAGTTCCAGCTACGAAGTTGGCTTACTACGACCATCCCTGCTTGTTGCTACCATTATCCACATGTGGTACTGTAGGTTGAGTGAAAGCATATACCCATATATACTCAAGGGCTCACTATATAATTTTTGTTACCAAGACAGCAATTTGCTCCACGCCATGTGTTAATTTTTTTTTTACTTAAAAAATATCCACATGGTTGAAGCTTTAAATTGTGGTTACCATGACAGATGCCAGATGCCATTTCTGCTTTTACTTGCTATGCATCTTACACCTATTAATAAACTAACCTGTTTACTCATTGCTAAACTGACAGCATTTATTACTCAAACTACTACAGAAATATAATTTAATAGTCTTGAATGTCTTAAAGAAGAACTGTAGTGAAAAGGGGGAAAAATAAATCAATACATTGCAAAGTGAGAAGATAAAAAATATATGAAAGATTAAGAAATGATTGATATTGTCTGTGTAATTTGTTCATGTTGTTTGATCCACAATCAGCTTGCACGTCATCATCTTTACTACTGGCAGACATGAAGAAAACTGGACAGCACCATCTGCCATTATTTATAACCACACCCACTAACAATGTCATAGGCTAAAAGATAGATATGCATATGCACAGAGGGAGATCCTGGTTTCTCGGCAAATGGAAACATCCCTCATTTCCCACAATGCAACAAGGCTCACACACAGCAAACTGTCAGGACCTAGGTGTTGACTTCACACTGTGGGAGGAGTTTTACCACAATATCAGCTATACAGACCCCCCTGATGATCTATTTGAGAAAAGGTAAAGATTTCTCATAGGAAAAGGGGCATCAGCTACTAATTGGGATGACGTTAAATCCTTGGTTACAGTTCTGTTTCCATGTGCTGCTGATGTTTTATACAATTACAGAAATTTAGAAAAAAAAATAAAGTTGAGAGCTAAGAACATAAAGCCAAAGTATGGCAACAGTGAGCAAGTATATGATATGCCCCTTAATTCAGTTAGCTTGCAGCATGTTTAGCATTAACCACCCTGGCATTCTATTAAGATCGCCAGGGCGGCTGCATGAGGGTTTTTTGTAAATAAAAAAAAAACTATTTCATGCAGCCAACTGAAAGTTGGCTGCATGAAAGCCCACTAGATGGCGCTCCGGAGGCGTTCTTCTGATCGCCTCCGGCGGCCAAAATTAACACGGAAGGCCGCAATGAGCAGCCTTCCGTGTTTGGCTTCTCCTGTCGCCATGGCGACGAGCGGAGTGACGTCATGGACGTCAGCCGACGTCCTGACGTCCGCCGCCTCCGATCCAGCCCTTAGCGCTGGCGGGAACTATTTGTTCCGGCTGCGCAGGGCTCAGGCGGCTGGGGGGACCCTCTTTCGCCGCTGCTCGCGGCGGATCGCCGCAGAGCGGCGGCGATCGGGCAGCACACGCGGCTGGCAAAGTGCCGGCTGCGTGTGCTGCTCTTTATTTCAGCAAAATCGGCCCAGCAGGGCCTGAGCGGCAGCCATCGGCGGTGATAGACGAGCTGAGCTCGTCCATACCGCTAAGATGGTTAAGGGACTTCACAAAGCTGTGACATAAAGGATTTTTATCTTCCACATGGTGCCCTCAAATTTACAAAATTTGGCCAGCTTTGGCCAACAGCTTTGCATACAATCCCCCTTATTTTTTAGAACTTTTGGTAAAAATAAATAAATCAATCTGTGTTCCTTAGCCCCTTCCATGTGAAAATACACTCTTACATATGTCTTATATAGCCTCCTTCAGGCAGTTGAAACCATTTTCTTTGGTTCAGAGCATTTCCCTTAGCCTTCATCTATATCAGGGGTCTCAAACTCGTGGCCCGTGGGCGATTTGCGGCCCTTGATACAATATTTTGTGGCCCGCGCCGGCAAAAGCTTCCTTATAGTTCGCTTCAGTGCTCCCAAGTAATCCGCCGCATCCCCGCCGCTAAATGAGGGCTGCAGAGCCCCCAAATCGCCCAAGGGGCAATCCGCTGCCATTTCTTGGAAGGGGCAGAGCTATCAGCTTCAGCTCTGCCCCTCCTGACGTCAATCGCTGCATGGATCGCCTCTTCTCCCCACCCCTCTCTGTGAAGGAAGAGTGAGAGGGGCGGGCAGAGGCGGCGCCGCGATTGACGTCAGGAGGGGCAGATCTGAAGCTGAAAGCTCTGCCCCTTCCAGGAAATGCCTGCGGATTGCCCCTTGGGTGATTTGGGGGCTCTGCAGCCCTCGTTTTGTGGTGGGGACACGGCGGATTACTTGTAATGGGAGCACTGAAGCGAACTATAAGGTAAAATAGGCAAAATAGTTCGCTTCAGTGTGAATTTGATTTTGAAATAAAAATCAATGCAAGGGACGGGGGAGGGGGGGAGGGGTGACAGGGAAAGAGGGGCTGCGGTAGCTGCTGATTGTGAAATCCCTTATGCGGCCCAGCCTCATCCTGACTTTGCCTCCTGCGACCCCCAGGTAAATTGAATTTGAGACCCCTGATCTATATGAAGGGCAACTGAAGCCCTCTATGACCTCACTTCTGCCCTCCCTGCATTGCCTGGCTCTCTTTTCATTCATCTCTATTATACACCTGCATAGAACTACAAATTCTGGTTCAGCAGCAAAAGCAATGCAGATAATCTGATAATCCGATCTGGAAATAAAGGTATTTAGGTGGAGTAAGGAAAGGGAGTAGTGTTTATACTGTATTTTGCATAGATTGATTTATCAGGTTTCAATCCACTTAAAATAAAAAATGTTCTTTGGACATTCAGTGGCCTTCTAAAGCCATTTTAGTTACATTAAGCTGCTGTAGTTTCTCTCCAGAAGCTTAAATAAACCATTATCATTTTTCTTAATTGAGATCAAAAATATTTGATGCCTTTTGAATCTTGGACATTTTGTTCTATTTGGCCAAACTGTTCACAAAAGGTATATTAAAGCTATGAAAAAAACATCAAATACATATAATATATAGGGACAAAAACATCAGTGGAACGCAAAAACCAAGAAAAATACAATCCATTTTGCAAGCACTTTGCCTAAAGGGTAGAGTGTGTTCTCTTACTTTGCTATCTATCACTCATGCATTTGGTAGTCACACCACCTTTCATTCCCTTTCTGCTCTGCAGCTGTGCTGAGTAGTCTTTTGTTTAAAACACTTACAAAACCTCAGACAAGCACTTCTACTGCATGTTCTGCAAGCTCAGGCCACCTGTCCATCTTGGACCCTCAGAAGTCCATATGGTTTCTACTTCTGATGTGCCTGAGCTAGTGCTCAGACATACTCAATGACCATCATGCATAAGTGCTGCCGGTCAGTGCCACCTAGGGCTAGACCTGGCTACTGTGCCTTTTTTACTGTGTACTTTTTCTTTAACCTTCCTGGCGGTAAGACCGAGCTGAGCTCGGGCTATGCCGTCGGAAGGCACCGCTCAGGCCCCGCTGGGCCGATTTGCATAATTTTTTTTAGCACTTTGCTAGCTGGGTGTGCAATCTGATTGCCACCGCTACCCGCCGATCCGCCGCTATCCGTTGCACCGCAGCCGCCCCCCCCCCCAGACCCCATGCGCTGCCTGGCCAATCAGTGCCAGGCAGCGCTGTGGGGTGGATCGGAGTCCCCTTTGACGTCATGACGTCGATGACGGGGGAAGCCCTCCAGGAGATCCCGTTCTTTGAATCGCCAGAGGCGATCAGAGGGGCTGGGGGGATGCCGCTGAGCAGCGGCTATCATGTAGCGAGACCTTTTTTTTTTTTAAACGGCTTTGCTGCCCCCTGGCGGATTTTGCTATTTAATTTCTCTGCACATGTTGTGTGGATGGTACATCACACTTCTTTAATGTGAAATAAGTTAGTTATTATGTTTCATTGTTGATGCCTGCAGACCGCATATTGTTTTTGCCCACTCTAGCCTTTTATGGTATATAGTATATTATCACATGTTTGTATTGCATTCTAATATTTCTTGGCTAAACCTAGCTTTAGGGAAATCAATAGGCGGGCTTCAGAGAAGTAAACAACACAGGGGATATACAGTACAGGTCCTTCTCAAAAAATTAGCATATTGTGATAAAGTTTTCTGTAATGTACTGATAAATATTAGACTTTCATATATTTTAGATTCATTACACACAACTGAAGTAGTTCAAGCCTTTTATTGTTTTAATATTGATGATTTTGGCATACAGCTCATGAAAACCCAAAATTCCTATCTCAAAAAATTAGCATATCATGAAAAGGTTCTCTAAACGAGCTATTAACCTAATCCTCTGAATCAACTAATTAACTCTAAACACCTGCAAAAGATTCCTGAGGCTTTTAAAAACTCCCAGCCTGGTTCATTACTCAAAACCGCAATCATGGGTAAGACTGCCGACCTGACTGCTGTCCAGAAGGCCATCACTGACACCCTCAAACAAGAGGGTAAGACATAGGAAGAAATTTCTGAATGAATAGGCTGTTCCCAGAGTGCTGTATCAAGGTACCTCAGTGGGAAGTCTGGAAAAAGTGTGGCAGAAAACGCTGCACAATGAGAAGAGGTGACCGGACCCTGAGGAAGATTGTGGAGAAGGACCGATTCCAGACCTTGGGGGACCTGCGGAAGCAGTGGACTGAGTCTGGAGTAGAAACATCCAGAGCCACCGTTTACAGGCGCGTGCAGGAAATGGGCTACAGATGCCGCATTCCCCAGGTCAAGCCACTTTTGAACCAGAAACAGTGGCAGAAGCGCCTGACCTGGGCTACAGAGAAGCAGCACTGGACTGTTGCTCAGTGGTCCAAAGTACTTTTTTTGAATGAAAGCAACTTTTGCATGTCATACGGAAATCAAGGTGCCAGAGTCTGTAGGAAGACTGGGGAGAGGGAAATGCCAAAATGTCTGAAGTCCAGTGTCAAGTACCCACAGTCAGTGATGGTCTGGGGTGCCATGTCAGCTGCTGGTGTTGGTCCACTGTGTTTTATCAAGTGCAGGGTCAATGCAGCTAGCTATCAGGAGATTATGGAGCACTTCATGCTTCCATCTGCTGAAAAGCTTTATGGAGGTGAAGATTTCATTTTTCAGCATGACCTGGCACCTGCTCACAGTGCCAAAACCACTGGTAAATGGTTTACTGACCATGGTATTACTGTGCTCAATTGGCCTGCCAACTCTCCTGACCTGAACCCCATAGAGAATCTGTGGGATATTTTGAAGAGAAAGTTGAGAGATGCAAGACCAAACACTCTGGATGAGCTTAAGGCCGCTATCGAAGCATCCTGGGCCTCCATAACACCTGAGCAGTGCCACAGGCTGATTGCCTACATGCCACGCCGCATTGAAGCAGTCATTTCTGTAAAAGGATTCCCGACCAAGTATTGAGTGCATAACTGAACATAATTATTTGAAGGTTGACTTTTTTTGTTTTCAAAACACTTTTCTTTTATTTGTCGGATGAAATATGCAAATTTTTTGAGATAGGAATTTGGGGTTTTCATGAGCTGTATGCCATCAATATTAAAACACTAAAAGGCTTTAACTACTTCAGTTGTGTGTAATGAATCTAAAATATATGAAAGTCTAATATTTATCAGTACATTACAGAAAATAATGAACTTTATCACAATATGCTAATTTTTTGAGAAGGACCTGCTGTCGAAGCCCCTAAGTGTAGTAGGGTACATTGGCAAGAAATATCTTATCGTATTATACACACCAGAGAGGGTTACTAATGGCAACCTAATTCAGGCATGTGTGGTATTAGCCATCTCCTCCTGTGTCTTTGTCTTTGATCTTGTAATGTTGGTGGACAGCTGTCTGCTACAATACTAGTAAAACTAGACACTGAAGTTCCCGATATAAGGTATTGGAGGAGCCTGTGGGAAGAAGGGGGTGTGGTTGAAATAATTGAAACATTAAAAAGAAGTGTAAGTATTTACATAACTACTATGTTTGTACATGTTTCTTCTTTCTTTTTGAACATGCATGCACAGTCAGGAGACGCATACTTTTTGAAATATGCTCTGTAGGAAATGTTTTGTAGTGGCTATACTGTGCCTGCATGTGTGCAGCCAAATATAGTTTATAGATACCTTTAGGGTCAGTCCACATTTAAGAGAACATTCCAGTCTGATAGAAATATATAACAGTTTGTTTAACATTTACTAAATGAATCTGATGTGACCTAAACGAGTTATGAGATGGATTCTTGGATAAACAACAGGACCATAGTTTGCCAATTGCCACCATCACATTCCTAACATGATGGCCCCTATGCATTTCAGCCTGCTGCACAGCTTCCTGTTTTTTCTTTTTTCTTTTTGTTTTGTTTGTGCTTCAAAAAATGGATCTTTCATTGACAATCACATTGTTCTCAAAACATCAATCAAAGTTTTAATCAAATCATTAAATTAACCACTTTCACATTGTGTTTGGCCACTTATAGGTTCCAGATTTACTAGCAGCAGAAACTTTATGTTTAGTGTTTTTTTTTACTAATTTATTATGATGTTTCTAAATACAATGGCCCATATGCAATTCACCTTTTCTCTCAAGTTTTCTCCTAGGAGATAATTTTTCATCTTCTATTTAAAATAACTTTTCAGTACTTTGCAACTGAAAAAGTACCAAAAAGTTGGTGAAAAAGTACTGTCAAAATTATTTTGAGTATTTTCTTGCTTCCCGGTGGTTTAAAAGGCATTTTATTGACAATTTTAAAAATATCACCTTGGAGAAAACTCATGAGAAAAAGTGAATTGCATATGGCCCCATGTGTGAAAATAGCTAAGAATATATTCTTATTACACAGTTTCCTTAATTCACAAGTAGCATTGCTCAAAGTGGACCTAAACTCTTGCACAGCAGACAGAGAAAACACATATAGCTGCTCAGAAATTCCCTCTACCTGTGTTTAGAGAGATTAGCCTGTGTAATTAGCTGATATCTGCAAGTAATCAGCAAGTACAAATCAGGGCTGTTAGCTGTGTCTGAAATGTGCCAAGGTGTGCGATTGTTCTGGAGGGTAACTCTTTTTGTGCTCACAGGAATTCCAGGAAATAAACACTGGAGGTTTATTGTAGGAATTCTATAAGTTGTAACAAAGAAATGTTTTTCTTTAAGTGTTATTATGCTGTTCCTTATCTTGTAGAGCAACTAAAGTTCTGAATTTAAGTCTGCTTTAATACTGACTCAGTGTGTGTAAATTACTATTGCCTACAGAATTCAAGGATTTTTACTACAATGCATGAAATGCAAAGACTGGAAACGAAAACAATCAATTAATTTCCCAGTGGGCAAGTTAACATTTCCTAATTGGCTTGCATACATTTTCTAACCTGCATTCAAGCATCATAGAGCACAGAAAAAAAATGACTGCAAACACAGTACATACACACAAATTAAAAGAAATGCAATGGACAAAATTTTGGGGGGGTTTTATTTTAGTTTCAAATAGATATCTGGAGAAGATCGTAGTTGCATAAAGATCTGTAACTGTAAATGGAATGATTGCTGAATTTGGAATTGTTTACTATAAGAACAAGTAGATAGGCTGAGTGAGAGCTGGAGCATGTGTCAGTAAAATGGAACGTATTAAAGCGGTTTAAAACGCTGAGAAAATATTCAACAAAAATGTGTTTTCCTATTTTTTATAACCCATACAATTATCATATTTGCTTTTGTTCACAAGTATTATAATTTATTTATAAATTATAACTTCCCAAAGTTCAGTTTATTTACTTTGAAAGCTGCTGGTGCATTTTATTCATAACTGTTGCAATTCTGTTTTAAATGCAGCCATCAGTGATTTCTGACCTGTGTTTCACTCCAGGACTCATTAGCATAAGTTTCTGCACAGCCAGAGAATGTTTACTTAATTGTATCAAGTAAAAAATGTATACAGAAGATAAGCTAATCACCAGTTCGGATGCAGCAGCCCCTGCAGGAGCAAAAGTCAGTCCTGTGATGTAACCCTTTAAATGTTGTTTTACTAAAAAAAAAAAACACATTGTGTTAGTATATTATATGCTGTAAATAATCTTTGAGAGCAAATAAGAAATACTGGGTTATATTCCACTTTAATTAAGTGTAAACATTTTGTGAATCTTCTCATTGCGTAAGTCTCCAACTTCATTAAGTGAAAACCGCAGGAAAGCCTTCCTCATGCTGAGTTACTGGTATTTACAATGCATTAGCTGAAACTCAAGGCCACATTATCTTTATGCATTTGTATAGGGTTGACACGCTTCTTTGCTGTGCTTTACAGTGTCTATCGAACAATTCCTGCCAATCTGGCTTTATTTCCATAGGCAGTTAGGCCAATGCCTGGAGAATCACATATAGAGGTTTTCCAGGCACTTTCAAGACAGTTGTTAGGCAACGGTCAGTGGACAGGAGGCAGCTAAAGCAGCCATTTAGCTAGTCTCATAATAAACCTTCACAGTGAGCACCATCGTGCATCGTGGACAAAAACATGGTAATGCCAGTACAACCCATACACAAAATGCCACAAGTAATGGTCTCTTAAATGGGATCACCCATGCCAACCCCTAATCAGATGTGTACAGGACGGGAATAATACACTTGTGATTTTGGAGGGTGGTAAAACCTTTCCTCCAGAGGCACTCACAGTCTAATATCTCTTCTATTGTCTAGGGCTGTTTCCTAAGCAAATTTACAAGCCCCCTAAGCAGGGCCGGATTTACCATAAGGCACTATAGACACGTGCCTACAGGCGCCTGATGATGGAAAGGCGGCTCACTCACCTCCCCGAGCACCTCCCTTCCTCTTCTCTATGCAGAGTCCTGATGAGAGTGTAAATGAGAGGTTACTCACTCGGGTCTCTGCATTCCACTGACAAGATCTCCCTTCAGTCCGAGGCAACTCTAGCTACTTTACACTGAGGTTCTTCTGACTACCTAATATTAAGGGGCACCTATGATGGGCAAGGAAAGTAAGGGAGAAGCGACAGCTGGGACAGCCAGCACACTTGCAGTACGGTTCTGTGGGGTTTGTAGGTTCATGGAGGGTAAAGTCTAAGGTGCCAGGACATCTGTGCCTATAGGCTCCTGTGATGTAAATCTGGGCCTGCCCCTAAGTAGTGCATTTTTGTAGACAACCTTAGATGTTCATAGATGTTTTTTTATTTTCTTGACATGGTGAATGTATTATCTGGACAGTTATTCATAAAACATGCACTGTATGTGGAAAATGAGGACATGTTTGGGAAGCAATGGTTTAGAGTAAGTTTGACCAACAAGTTTGTTTTTCGGTTGTGTCCGATAAAACCAACTCAAAGACAAAGAGTAAATTCAAACTCCACGCAAGCAGTGGTTTGGCTAAGTTTTATACCAAAAGACTACTAACCACTGAGGCTAGGTTCACAGTGGTCACTTGCAGAATACACTCATTATAATCAGTGTAAACTGCAATGGAGACTGGTCATAGACTTTAACACAAAGCCTGCATGCAGTGAGTTAGAATAACGTGATCCGTTACAACGTTGTACTGTAAAATGGCCCATAGCATTGTATGAGCAATGAGTTGATATGCAGAATTATTCTGCCTTGCAATGAGCACTGTGAACTAGCCCTAAGTCACTGTGTCACCTAAAAAAATACATTTTTTAAGATATTTTTTCAAGTCTTTTCAGTATTACATACATCAATGTCATCCCACCTTCATCTGCCTCACCCACTTTACCTCCAGATCCATCTATAATTCAATCTCAGCAGTTAAAGTGAATATGGATATTTTTGTTTGGACATAATTTTTGCAAATGCGCCACATTTTCACATAAATTAGAATATTTGCATAAAATATATGGGCATGAGAAAACTTATTTTAACCAAATGCATTGACATCTATGGGCACAAGAAAACACATTTTTGCACAGATAAGTATATGAATGAAAATGTATGGGGTTGCATACAATGACACATTGTCACCAAATGCATCAAAATATATGGGCACAAGAAAACACATTGTTCAAGAAAGTTCTTATTTTCACCCCCCAAAAAAAGAAAAGCAAATTGAGCTCATCCCTTTTCAGAAGACTCTGTCCCCATTTTTTTTTTTACATAATTGGACAACTTTTGTTGAAATATATTGCTTTGCAAACCAGGGAGATTGATTAATTTATTAATCAATTAATTAATTATTGAATTAATTAATCCACTTTGTAACACTTGGAGAAAGAGTATTACCATTTTAATAATATCTCTTCTCTGGAATGAATTGAATCATCATAAGTATTTCATAATATTTTCTAGGCCTTCCATTTGTGAATCTTCCAACAACAACCAATTTGGTATCCCTGGAACAGTTTATTAAAATACTAGGGACCTTAACCCATTTAATAATTGGCTCTAGGTCTGTCACCGCTCCCCCACCTGTCAGCACGCATGCTGTCAGCGCTCACATGCAGCGCACGCTGGCCGCGCGAGCACACACGCCCGGCCGGCCCCCTGGCTGTCCTGCTTCCGTCCTAACAACAGCAGTCCCTGCGGCACATGCACAGTAGCACAGCACAGAGACGCAGGGACACACACACAGACACACACACACACACACACAGACATGGGATGCAAAGACACAGGGGTTTTATTAGGTAGGATATTCTCCAGTATTCTGATTTTTTCAATCTAACATTCATAACAGTTCTACATCCCCAGAATTTATAACTAAATCCTGCATGTAATATACAGTAGAATCTCGGCTTTGTAGGATTCACAAAGGTTATTTTTACAGTACAGTCTATAGTTAAAAAAAAAAAAAACTGTGTTACATTAAATTAAATTTGTCTTTATTTTTAATTACTGTATTTCAACATTAACACAGAGTTTATGGTATGGGTATGGGTATAGTATGCAGTATAGCACAGTATTCACAATATATATTTAAAAACATAATTTTGATACATTTTTTTTTTAAAACCAAGTTATTTAATAAGTCCGATGCAAATTTTTAATTTTATAGCTTTATCTATGAAGATCATTGCAGTGACATTCTCATATACAGATTTGTACCACTCCTTAGCCATAATGTATTTTATATCTTTTTCAATATAATTTTTTTTTTACTATGTTCTTGAATTAGGGGAGGAATGGCAATAATGATCTATATACATTTCTATTCACTGAATATTCAGTTAATGCTAATTCTACTTTAAAGGATACTGGCCCTTATTTGACTCACTTTTCTTTTTTCTCCTAGGTGAGATCTTCACACCTCATGAATAAAATTAGGGTAGGAACACACTAGGCAGAAACGCTAGTGTTGCGTAAACCGGTAGCGCAAACGCGTGTAATGTAAGTCAATGCATTTACATTCTGCAAAGTGCGTTTTAGAAAACACAGAACTTGCTGCATATTTTTCCAAAATGCATCTAAAATGCACATAATGTATGTCAATGGTGAATGACGCAGTTATATAGTTTTATACGTTTTTAATGCATATTTTATGCGTTTTGTTTTAAACCAAGTCTGATGATGTATTTCCACTTCCTGTTGACTTCCTAGTGATGAGTATAAAATGCGTATAAAAAACTCATACAAAACACACAAAAACGCACTTGCGATTCATATGTGTGAAACGCAAAAGCATTAAAATGCATGCAGAACGCAAACAAAACACACATGTGCGAAACGCATGCGCGGAATGCAAATGCACTCAAAACACACTCGAAACGCACTTAAAATGCACAAACGCATATGCAGCAAAACCCAAGCTTTCATGCAACGCCTAGTGTGTTCCCAGCCTCAATGCCACCAGCATATAAAAAAATACTCGGTATAATTTTGGCGGTACTGTTTCCACTACTTCTTGGTATTTTTTCAATTGCAGAGTAGTGATGGACAGCTTGTGGTGAACGAACATGAACTATTGTTCAGATAGTTTGTGTTTACATTTAACATTAATGTGAGTGGCCACTGACTTTAGCGGTTAATTTGTAAAGGAACACAGAGGGCACGAGGGCAAAAAAAAAAACTGGTAGTGTACAATTGCATTTTTCAAAAGAACAAACAGGGAATTTCATGCAGGGGTTTCCAGGTGGTCAGTATGCAGTGTGTAATGGCCACCTGGAAACCCCGTGGAACTAGTAGCACTTTGGCCAGGGACTGCTGTACAGACGCATGAGTGGCTCCAGCTAGCACGAGTGACTCACACTTACTGTGCAGGTGCGGCCATACACACACAGTTGTAGAACATCTGTGCTCCTGCTTCAAAACAGCAAGACCCTGTTGGTAACCTTGGGGTGGGGGGTTGGCCACAATGGAGGACCAAAAGATAGCATAGGAAGCCTCTTTAAGATCCAGAGGCTGCTTAGTTAAGTATTTACTTTCATGCCTGAGGTTACCTCGGGTACAGTTTAACAGCCTGGTCAAGGTCTTTTTGTATCTACTCATGTGATCTATGTGCATTTACAAGTGGTCAGCTGTGGGACGCACATCATTGTGGAGTGTGAGTGCTGTTGCATGCTAGGTCGTTATACCTGTCTTTTTGTCTTCCTTGAGTAAGGCTCAAGACCAGTGGTGCTCGGATACCCCCAATCACGGATTTGAGTAAATCCGATCATGGCAGTATCGAAATCCGGATACGCTGTGATCGTGATCCGGACTTGCTGCCCTATTCCGAATTCGACTCGGATTTTAACCGTGATTAAAAGTGATCACAATTTGACTTGAACGGTTAATAGCAAAGCCCCCTTACATGCTAGAAACTCTAAAGCCCCCTTACATGCTAAAAACACCACATTTGGCAGATATGTTAAGAAGAACAGTGGAAACAAGAGGAAATTTGGTGTGGTTTAGCATGTAAGTGGGCTTTGCTATTAACCGCTAAAGTCGGCAGGTTTTTTTTAATCAGGTATATCGACTAGTGATCACGCGAGTTGGGTAACAAGTGCAATCACGAGTGTATTTGTGATTGGCAATTGTGATCAACAGCCAATCACAATTGCCAATTACGACCTCGTGATCGGCAAAAACAACTCGTGATCACAAGTTACTTGTGATCACGAGGTCATGACGAGCACCACTACTCAAGACTAAAAACTGTTTGCTTTATACCCCTTCATGGAGGAGTGCTTGCTGTTAACTATCATACTCATGTGATTACGGTGGTGCCATTCACCATACAGCAGTTGACACCTATTGACTTGACAGTTTGCTGGAAGGAAGTGTAAAATCTGATCTACTTCAAAAAGAAAAGGGCAGCTGTTCTTCAGATGTGCCGAAATTCATCCTAATCTTACTAATCCTAAAGATGGTGCCAAAGATGATAATAAAATGATATTCTAAAATGAGCAACAAATCAGTTGAATTCCTACTGTTTAGTTGTGAAAATTCTGCAGCAGACTGGAAAGGTAATTAGCGATAATATTACAAAAACGTATTGTAATGCAATGAGAACATATCTGTGTATGTGCGTGTGCGTGCGCGTGTGTGTGTGTGTGTGTGTGTGTGTGTGTGTGTGTGTGTGTGTGTGTGTGTGTGTGTGTGTGTGTGTGTGTGTATGTATATATATATATATATATATATATATATATATATATATATATATTTATATATATATACATACAGTATATATAATCACTCCATGGTTCATTATAATATTTATATGTTTGTCTATAAAATGACTAAAGGCTGAACTAATAAAAGCACACAAAAGTAAAAATGTTATTTTTCATTTTATGACTGACAGGATGTTATAATCACTCCAGGCTACAAACAATTGACCTTTATTGTAATCAAGTCACATAACTATAAAATGTTCTATGTATATTATATATGTGCATAATTACCCCTATTTCACTTTAATAAAATTATTCATCTCTAAAGAGTCAGAAGTCAAAAGGCTTACACAACATTTACAACCCTGTAGAACATACTTCCATGTTTCCGATTGTGTCCTAGAACTGTCCTTTCTAATTTTATGTGCCATAAATAAAATGCCCATATTCCTCATTTGAATAAACACAGTTGCCATATATATAAGGAAGCATCAAAGCATAAAAAATGTAGCAACTGCAGGCTAATAAAATAACTAGATTATAAATGTAAACATGCTTGTGGGTAGAACATTCAGTGTTCTGAAGTATACATTTAGCAATAGCTATGAGTATGTTAATCATGTACGGCTGATTTTCCTTATCCAGGTTAATGTGAAATAAAGTTCATTTAAAGATATAAATAGATATTTCCAATAGGAATAAAATGAGAAAAAGCAATAGGAATATGTAGGCTTATTTACTATGACAGTGCAAGGAGCAATGATGATGTGCAAATTCAGTAACCCATAACAACCAATCAGATCTCATATTTCAGTTTAGTGAAGTCAGAGCAATGAGAGAGAATAGCTCTTGAATCTGTTGCTTGTAAAATGTAAATGTATGTAATGTTAAAGGAGTTGTCTGTGATAATTAAAGGTTCTCTATAAAAGACCTAAGGCTCTGAATATTCCACCTCAAAGGCAATAAACACCCCTTTTCAGAAAGGCCCCAATGGCTTCAACAGTCAACAATAGTAAAGGCAAGTACCCACCGGGTGATACTTGCCACGATGTTACCCGATGTCAGGCAACGTCGTTTAACAAAAGCATGTTAAACGATGTTGCCCCTATGTGGCGATCACGCATTGTTAAGCAATGGAAACGGCAGCTTGGATTGGGAAGATCCCTGATGACTCTCGTCGCGCCCATCGTGTAACATCGCGCATACCCGCCAGCCAGAATATGGAGGAAGATGGATTGGCGGAGCGCTCGTCATCATGGAGACTTCGCTGGATCCATCTCTCTACATCATGTGTGCAATCCCCTGCAGTAGCCGGCTCCAGGACCTGACGCCAATTGGCGTTAGGCGGTCCTGGGGCTGCCGCCGCGGCCACGCTCTTTGGCGTGGAACGGTCCTAGGGTAGTTAAACAAGCAGCATCATACCATGAAAACCAAGGAGCTGTTAAAGCAAGTTAGGGACAAAGTGTATAAGAAGTAAAAGTCGGGATTGGGTTATAAAAAAATGTCCAAAGCATGCCCTCCGCTACCACCTGCCCGCCCTCCGCACAACAGGTTATTATTTTAAATTTGTATTCTGATGTAAGGCGTCTTGCAGGTGGGAGCGGAGGGCGGGCTTGGGAAGAGAGTGGCTGAATCCTTTAACAGGTTTAGGGTGTTACACATGTATGAGGTGGCTGCACATGACATTGGAGGGGAGCTGCTGTACAAACATTTGTTTGGTATGTTAAGGGTAATAGTGGGAACATGGGGAAACATTTCAAAGAGACCTTGTGGTTTTTAAGAATAGATTATAAAGTACAGATAGCAAAAAAGTTTTTCAAATGTGGTTAAATGACAGATAATGTATCGGGGCCTGTGCTGCAACTAAGGCAAATTGCCCCCCGGGTCCCAGAGTCCACAGCCCCCCCCCCCCCCCCCAACATCTGCCATTTAAAAATTTGATTTGGCCCGCTGCAGGTACCATGGCATGTGTGGTGCGGGTGGTGGAGGTGAGACAGCAGGGAAAGGATGCAGACCCCCCAGCGCCCCCCCCCCCCACCCATTATTCAGAGGGGTGCACAGCGCTACAGAAGGGCAAAGGGTACAACTCACCTTTCAGCCAGGAAGTTCAGAAAGTATTTTCCACTTCACACAAACCAGCATCTCCTCTGCCCTCTAGTGGAGCCCCTCAGTACTGTGCCGCTGGAGGTGTTAGAGATTAGACAAATTGATTGTGTGAAGTGGAGAAGACTTTCTGAACTTCCCGGAGATGCTGAAAGGTGATTTGTACCCTTGGCTCTTCCGTAGCACTGTGCACATGGGAGGGAGGGTGAAAGGCAACATAAGTCTGGGGGGACACATGTAGCTATCTATATTGAGGGCAGGGGGGGTACCTATTCATGGGTGCACATCTACTTATCTATACTGGGAGGGGTGTACCTAATCCTGGGGGAGGGCACATTTAGCTATCATCACTGGGGGGGGGGCTATCTAATCATGGGGGGCATGTCTGGCTATCTATACTGGGGGAGGGTGGAGGCTACCTAATTATGAGGGGCACATCTAGCTATCTACAGTGGGGGAGGGGCTACCTAATCATGGATCCCATCTACCTATCTATACTGGGAGGGGCATACCTAATCCTGGAGGGGGGAGGAATCTATCTATCTTCACTGGGAGCTACCTAATCTTGGGGGGCATGTTTGGCTATCTATACTGGAGGGGGAAGGCTACCTATTCATGGGGGCACATATAGCTATCTATACCAGGGGGAGGCTACTTAACCCTGGACGGAACTTCTGGCTATCTATACTAGGGAGCAGACTACTTAAGACTGGGGAGCACAGCTAGACATTAAGTCAGACAGAGATGCGGGAGTTGTCAGGGGGCCCTCAGTTACTTTTGCCCCGTGGCCCCAATGGAGCTAGAACCAGCCCTGAACGTATCTACCCATGGCACATATGATTACGTCTGTATGGATAGTTAACAGTAATATCTAATAATCTGTGCACTTATATGCTTTATCTATTTCACCCCAAAGGCCAGAAAATGTACGAAAATGTGAAAGACACATTTTACATAACGTGGCAATTTTGGTAAACTAAAACCAGCCACTTTGCCAGGAGTTCGAACTTTAAAAATTTGCCTGTCATCCCTATTCACAAGCTGTACACTAACACCAGCGGTGCCATCCATCTTTGAAAGGTTCCCCCAATCCCTGGGTTAGTAAATTAAGCTGAGGTTGACCCCATATGGGGCTCATCTGCTCATCACCAGTTCCTATTGTTGTGTGAGGCAGAACTAGTATAGCTCAATGGAGGGTTTCCTTTTTTATGCTCAATTCACATAACAAAAGTGCAGTTCTTCAGTGCCTTGTCAGTGAACACCTGCTGTGTATAAATCTTAAGCTAGTCCCTAAGCCATGGAGGAGGCAAAGCTGAAAAGCTGTCATGAATCATACAGTAATACCAATATGCATCTGAGTTCATTTGAGTTAATCAGGCACTAAGTTAACTTAAAAATGTGTCTTACAGTTGTTATCTGCTTGTGCAATACAACATAAAGCCTGCAAAATCCTAAAAAAAAATAATTAAATAAAAAAATAGTTAAAACGGGCATTAAAGGCACCAAAAAAGTTAGTTGCATCAGTGTCGTAGATCCATGATTTGCCTCTAACTTCAATTTCACTAACTGTATTAGTATCACTATTTGGCATTTACAATCAAGCCAATTATATCCGAAGCAAAATAAAACAAAACAACAAGAGCTAATTCCACTCTATATGACAGTAGGCAAATGGAGCGCTCGTCTTTAGTTGTGTGCTTCAACAGTAACAATGTCTCTAAATAGATAGATAAGAGCTCATTAATTATTATTATTATTATTATTATTTATTTATAAAGCGCCAACATATTCCGTGGCGCTGTACAATGAAAGAAAACAAACAAGGGATACATAATGATACAGACAATGATATACATCAAATATAAACACTGATACAAGATACAGCACTGCTGATTACAATTTGATTTAACATGGTGACTAAAATGTATAAATGTCTAACAGTGTGCAAGCAATTAAATTAATAACAGTCCATGACACAAAAGGGTGAGAGCCCTGCCCTACCGAGCTTACAATCTAAAGGAATGGGGTGGAAACAAGAGGTGGGGATGTATACAGTATATGTACAGGCAGTGCTTAATTAGGTTATTTAGTGGGTGCATGGCCTAAGCTAGAGACTATGCTTGTCGGAAAAGGTGGGTTTTGAGGGAGCGTTTAAAGATTTCAAAGGTGGGAGAGTGGTGGATGTGTTGTGGAAGGGCATTCCAGAGGAGGGGTGAGGCACGTGAGAAGTCTTGTACACGTGAATGTGAGGAGGTAATTGTAGAAGAGGATAGAAGAAGCTCATGTGCAGATCTGAGATTGCGGTTGGGTTGCGACCGCGTCCCACAAGCATTACGTGTCCTGACGTCACTCCGTGGCTTTACGTGTCCTGACGTCACTCCGTGGCTTTACGTGTCCTGACGTCACTCCGTGGCTCTGCCCATGGAGCCACATAGTGACGTCAGGACACGTGACACTGGTCGGACGCGGCCGGGTTGCATCACGTGGGAGCTTTGCTTATAGCCAGCGGGTGGCTGCACAAAGGAGGAGCGGGCAGATCAGCAACATTGGCGTATTTTTTATGTAGCCACTGGCTGAGTGCAGACCATTCACTGCATTCCCTCTTCCGCTATATTAGCGGTTCTTCTTGTTATGAGGAGAGGGTTATAGCTGGCTTAGCATCTTAAAATTTTATGTCATTACTGCAACTTTTTTATAATAAAGACTGTACGCTTTTACGCGATGTGGAGCCCCTTTTTTTGTACACAGCTGGAGAAACGCTGATGGTGGAGTGCCAGTGAGGATGTGGGGTGGCCTATACCCCAAATGTGATTCTGGGCCTGAACAGGCCGCAACATCTGGTGAGTTCAAACTTGAAGGAGGGACTCCTGCATTGCAACTATAAAATACACGTGCAGAACAATGCAAGCATTAATGAGCGCTTACCTATCTATTTAGTGACATTCACCTCAAGGAATGCAGATCATCAGTTAAAGTGAGTTAAAGGACATTTATTGCGAAAATGTTAAAATGCATAGATATTATTGTACATTTCTCCCAAAATGAATTGCTATATACTATTTATATATTGCTATGTACTATTTATTTATATACTATAAATACAATTTTTCCTATGTCATTGTCACGTACAGTAGGCAGGGAAAGTCTGACAGACCTGCCAGGTTTTAGACTAATCCATCTCCTTATGTAGGATTCTCAGTTTTTTCTTTATTTACAAAAAGCACTTACTGAACTGCATTTACCATAGTAATATGCAAATGAGTAGGGGAGCTTGTGGACAACTTTGAATAGATCCTTTCCAGGGAGTGCTTTTGTAAAGTATAAAGGAAATACTAAGAAATCCTGATGAGGGCATGGACTAGTCCAAAATCTGTCATATTTTTGCTACCTACTTTAACCATTTCAGCCCGCAACGATTTTTCACCTTATGCGTCAGAGCAATTTTTTCACCTCCCATTCATTTGCTAATAACTTTATCACTACTTAACACAATTTATTGATCTATATCTTGTTTTTTCCGCCACTAATTAGGCTTTCTTTGGGAGGTACATTTTGCTAAGAATTATTTTTTTATAAATGCATTTTAACAGGATTCATAAGAAAAAAATGAAAAAAATTCATTATTTCTCAGTTTTTTGTCCTTTATAGCTTTAAAATAATCCACACTACCATAATTAAAACCTATGTATTTTATTTGCCCATTTGTCTTGGTTATGACACCTGGACGTGAGCATCACATCCAGGCGGCTGAAATGGTTAAAATACAACAATATAGGAGAAAAGCCATTTATAGTGCATTATACTCTGGGAGAAATGTACAATTGATATGAATGTATTTGTATTTTTTTGTTATTGTGGCCCTTTAAGTGTTAACTGCTAGGAAGAGAAGGAATTCACATTCCACCTCCAAGTAGGGACTGCTAAGCTGAGCTTAACAGGTCAAATACCTTCGAGATGTTATGTTGGCCACCTTTGCAAAAGAGTATAATCTCCACTGAAACCAAGGCCAGATTTATAATTTTTGTGCCCCTAGGCCTAGTATGTTGTGGCTCCCCTTTCTTTTGCTGCAGACCCCCTCCCATTCCATGTGTATCATCCATGTACAGCAGCCCCTTTCTTTCATGAACTGCTCCCTTGAGAATCAGTTTCCCTTTTTCATGTGTGACTCCCCTTTTCACCCTCCTCTTTAATATGTAGCAACTCATCTTTCATGTTCAGTTGCCCACTTGGGCTGCAGCCACCCAAGGCCTGAGCCTTTGGGGCCTTTTCAGAAATGCATCCCAGAATGACACGGAGTACTCTCCTTTCACTAGTACACCTCAGAAAGAAAGCCTCTAAGTGTAACACTTTTATGACCATAAAAACTGCTTAAAAATTGCACTTACAGCATGTACAGTTCTGTTAAACATGCCCCTTCATGAGATGAGATGAAAGAGTTATAACTATATAGCATTAAACGTCATGTGTTTTATGACCTGTTACGGTCAGTTTAGCAGTGAGTACTTACTTGCACGGAAGTCCTTTTTTTTCCCTTTAATTTTCTTTTCTTTTTTTACTGGCATTATTTACTTATATGTCTGTTTTCAGTTTATCTTATCTTTATCACACATAATGTATTTTATGTAACTGTAATACTTATTTTTAATGGTATCATTCCACCATATTTCTTCATCGTAATGCTTCTAGTCTGAAGGTTTCCTCAACAGACACAATTAACATTTTGCTATGTTGTCTAAGTTGTTTGCATTTGTTTCTGTATTAACATTTCAACTAATTGGTGTTTAATTGGATGGATATAAAAAATATCATTGCTACACAAGTTATTTTAGTCATTAGTATAATGGTATAAAAAATTATTTTCCATTTCAATGATTTGCTAAAATTGCCAGGAAACTTTTTTTTTTGTTTAACCATCCTCCTACATGAAAAACATTTAACTATGCCCAGACAAAATACCTCCTAGACTATAGTGAGAACTTCAAGAATGTCATATTTGTGTTTGGAAACCCTGGCCTATACTGAATAGCAGTGGCTGAATAGAGTACTGGTTAAAGTGGACCAAAATTAAAAATACAAGATTTCAGAAATAAAATCTTTTTTCTAAATTATAATAATAAATAGCAGCCTTTTTTCAGCTGCATAATGACAAACATAAAATATTTTACATTTATTGGAGGAACCCCTACCTTCCTTTCATATTGCCGGGACAGAATCCGGCAAACTGATGGAGTAGGTGGTGTTCGGCAAAGAAGGAATTGCTAATGGCTGCCACCTGTATAACCCTTATGAAAAGAGAAGGGTGAAAAGCATGCACTGAAATGCTCATAGGCTTGAAGGAGTATTTATTTATCTTTGCATGAGTCAGAGTGGTGCAACTGAATATTTTGAATTAAAAAAATGTTTGGTTTGGGTCCGCTTTAAGTGTGGATATAGACACTGTGAGCAGCGATTAACCCTTGGACTACTGGGTGCGCAGGCTTGACCTGTGGCCAGAGCTGTCCCAATTTTCCATCCAACTTCTGTCTTGCCCTGCCTCAAGCGTCCTGTCAAAAAGGACATTCAGCGCAGCTGGAGGTATTTTCCCTGAGAAGAGAAGTTGCGTAAGTCACAAAAGTGTTCAGTACCTCACCTTTATCAAAATGAATGAGGCATGGATCCCAGAGGGCTACTGCCCGCCCAAAGACTAAGTCAGGCCATGTAAGACTGCCTGAAATGCCCACACACCTTTCTGAACTGCTTTAGGACATCCTGTAAACCTGGGTGCTTTGACAAAAATCTCTGAATTACGAGATTCAGCACATGTGCTATGCAGGGTTTATGTGTCAACTTTCCCAAATTCAAAGCAGAAATAGATTGCTGTCGTTGTCACACACCACGTTGCCGATCTCCAGTTGGTGCGGGGTCAGCCACTGATCCACCTCTTTGTTCAAAGCAGCCAGGAGAGCTGCTCCAGTGTGACTCTCCGCTTTGAGGCAAGGCATGTCTAATATGGCGTGACACCGTCGTACCTGGCATGCAGCATAGGCCTTGGGGAGCTGGGGCTGTGTAGCTGGAGAGAAGATGGCAGCACCAGTAGAGTTGAACTGCCACTCAGCCAAGGAGGAGGAGGAGGATGACAGCAAAGAGGATGTACCAAGAGGAGAGGAGGTGGCAGCAGGCCTGCCTGCAAGCCATGGAGGTGTCACTAGGTTTGCTGCACAGCCACGTACTCCCTGCTTGCCAGCGGTCACCAGGTTGACCCAATGGGCTGTGTAAGTAATGTACCTGATCATTTATTGGGATCTCTGGAGGTAGAACTGTATCACTTTAAGGCTGACTACACAGCGCTGCTGCCTTTGTGTCATATCTGTTTCATCGGAGGATAAGGATTTACCTCTACAGTGGCTGCAGTGTGTGACTCTGTCAAAGAATACCAGCTGATATTACGTGAGGCACCTCCACTATACCATTGACTGTTCTAAGTAATGTACCTGCCCTGACCGTGCTTGGCCGACCAGGCATCCGTGGTCAGATGGATCCTTGACCCAACGCTGTGTGCCAGAGATGACACCACTTGCCTCTCGACTTCATGGTACAGTTTGGGTATCGCCTTTTTGGAGAAATAATTGTGGCCTGGTATTTTCCACTGCGGTGTCCCAATGGCCACAAATTTTCGGAAGGCCTCAGAGTCCACCAGCTGGTATGGTAACAGCTGGCGAGCTAACAGTTCCACCAAGCCAGCTGTCAGATGCCGGGTGTCACGCTTGGAGGTGTATTCTCCACGGTCAGCACGCGATGCATAAGCTGATGTGAAAGGGGTACACACACCAGCACAAGGAATCAGGATATCCCCAGTTTAGTGGAGAAGAGGACTGACTCCAATAGGAGATTGTGGCGCACAGAGCCGATGCAGATCCGAACAGCCACAAACAATACTTTCGTGAAAACGTCTCAGCGCAAAGTAGCGCTGAGCGCATAAACCAGAACTGAGGAGATCAGGACAGGTAGACAGAATGAACGCTTGCTTAACTAGCCACTACTTAGTGACAGCAAGCGTCCACAACAAGACAGACTGGAATGAGGCAGCCAATGCGTTTGCAGCGATGGCGTGCCTCACAAAGACAGGACAGGATAGTCAGGAAATAGCAGGATCAAGATAGATGAACGTAACACAGATAAATATACAATAAGTATGTTTTCCTAGCGTATTACAATTACAGCTATCAATGAAACTATTTGTAACGTCTGACTAACATATGTATATATCGGCAATGAACCGATATATGACATAAGCAGGAACACTGACTAGAACTGGAGCAATACAGGGAACAGGACTCAGAAGGATTCGCTATCTCTTCGCAGAGATGAACGCAATCCACAAACGGAAACAGGACAGGATTCAGAAGGATTCGCTATCTCTTCGCAGAGAGGAACGCAATCCACAAACAGGACCAGGAACAGGATAACTAGCTCAGCATGGGTGATCACGATACGCGCAACCACCAAAACGTGCTGGAACTGACTAACTGAACACAGGATATAAACAGTTCGTGTACGTATATATCAGCGTCACTGATGTATCAACGTAACACGAATACAAGGAAAATAATAAACGTGCTGGTATGCATATATATGGGCAATGAACCAATATATGATGCAAAACCAGCAAAGTATCTTTAGAACAAGAAACACGGTCTGGGGCTGAGCAACAGCAAGACTAGCTTACACTGAAACTATGATAGCCCAAGGAAACCCTGCAGGAAGCAGATCTTTATACTGAGGTCATCCAATGGGAGCAGACATGCAGATTCCTACACAGGTGAATGATAATCAGTCACAAGCTGACAGCAAGGAAAGGCAGACAAAGCTATGCAGCTTGCATGGAAAGAGATCAGAACTGCCTCAGCAGCACTACTACTGCCAGCAATACCTGCTGCAGCAGCGATCATAACACCGGGCAAGGGGGTGACTGGCAGACATTGGCTTCTTCCGCTCAAAGATTTCCCACACGGACACATGGCTGCTGCTGTGGGCAGAGGAGCAGGAACCGCTCAAGGTGAGAGGTCGAGTGGAGGAGGGAGGCTGTAATTGTGAAGGTTCAAGGGAGAAAGCGGCTGAAGATGATGCACCTGAAGGAGGAAGAGGAGAAGGAGGGTGGCTTTGCTTTTGTGTGTGCTGCTTTTCCTCAGGTGGTCTTCCCATTGCAGTTTGTGCCTTTTCTGCAGGTGCCTTCGTAAGGCAGTTGTCCCTACATGGGTGTTGGCCTTTCCACGGCTCAATTTTTGGTGGCAGAGAGTACAGAAGGCATTGCTCTGATATTTGCCATACACATTAAAAAATGTCCCCACTGCTGAGCCACGCTGGGGTGTGGGCACTATGGTGGCCTCAGCAGCTGATGTTGAAGGGCATGTTGGCTGGCTGTCCATAGGTGGAGATACATGGCACCAGACACTGCCACCAGCTGTTTCTGACGACAAGATCCCCCTGCTCTTTTCTCCTCCTACTTCCCCTCTGAACTGTCCCCCTGGTCATCATGTCTCTTAGGATCCCACGTGGCATCCGTATCATCATAATCATCATCATAATCATCCTGCCCAGCTTCGCTTGCCTCAGACACCTCCAAAACTGCACCAACAGCAGGTACTTCATCCTCCTCCTCCTCACACCTTACGTCCATAGTGTCGCCTAACTCAGTCATATGAGGTGATGTAACTTGCTTAGCATCTTCATTTTGTTGTAACAATAATGGCTGTGCATCAGTGATTTCCCCACCAAATAACTCCTGCAAAGTGTCAAATGCTGCAAAAGTGGTGCTCTGTGTTAAAAAGAGGTGTTCTGTGTTAAATAGTCAACCACGTCCTAACAATCTTGGGAGTTGATGGGACGTGCCTTCTTCTGAGCACTGTACTTTGGGCCAAGGCCACACAAAATCACGTCAGCACAACCTCGCACAGACCTGCCGGGTGGCCTGCCTCTGGGTCTGCCCCTGCCTCTGCCTCTACCTGTTTTGTCCATTTCGAGGGGATGAAGTGAAAGGTATGCACTGACTTGACTAATACAATGTGCAGTCACACAGGTGCAGTGAAAGGTATGCAGTGACTGGTATTACAATGCAGTTAACAGGTATGCTCGGAGTGGTATATTACACAGTGTGTGGTCACACAGGTAGTGTGAACAATTATGCAATGACTGGTATTACAAATGTGCACCTGTCACACACAGACAGGTACCGGACAGGTACAGTGACACTGCATGCGCTCACGTAGGTAGGTGGGTGCACTGAAGTGAACAACAGGTAGGTATATGCAGTGATGAGTATTACAATGTGCACCTGTCACACACAGACAGGTACTGGACAGGCACAGTGACACTTGAGGTTTGAGGCTTGTGCCATTAACAGTGCAAGAATGGCAGCAATTGTAATATTCTCCTTGAAAAGCGATATGTGATTTTTGATTGGCATTTTTAGGCTACACCCACTTTCTTAATATTAATCCCAGTCACCTAGTAACCAGCTGTGCAAAGTTTGAGAACTCTGCCATTAACAGTGAAGAAGGCTGCAGTTTACAATTTCCCAGAAAAATCTGTTTTTGACTCCACCCAGTTTTAGTAACCTTGACACACAGTCACTCAATGATCAAGTTTGTGAGCTTTTGGATTCCTGGCATCAAAAATTCTGCTAATGGAAGCAGTTTCTCCAGCAAAGAAATCTGATTGGCTGTGTTTGGCTCTGCCCCTTTACTGAATTTGAACCCCAGACACTTAACGACCGACTGTAGCAGGTTTGAGGCCTCTGCCATTAACAGTGTAAGAATGGCTGCAGTTTCAATATTCCCCTTGAAAATCAATAGGTGAATTTTGATTGACTCTTGTAGGCTCCACCTACTTTTCTGAATATTAATCCCAGTCATCCAGTGATCAACTGTGTGAAGTTTGAGAACCCTGCCATTAACAGTGGAAGAAAAGCTGCACTTTATATTTTCCAATGTAAAAAGTTAGTTGTTTTTGGCTCCGCCCACTATTTCTAACCTTAACATACAGTCATTCAATGACCAAGTTTATGAGCTTCGGGGTCTTTGCAGGGGTATACCTAGAAATCCCCGGGCCCCCTGCAAAAAAAAAAATCCGCCCTCCCAGGGTCCGCAGCATAAGAAGAGAGTGTGGCAGATCGGTTGGGAGTCGGGAAATCCCCCCCTCTTCCCTCACCTCGGACTCTCCTCTCAGGGCTCTCCTCCTGCAATCATTGGTGGCAGCGGGCAGCAGCAGCAGTGGTGGCGGCAGGCTGAATACATTACCTCCTTCTCGCCGGAGCTCTTCTGTTCTCTAAGAGCAACTTCCTGTATACACAGGAAATTGCATGAAGCTTTTAGAGAACGGAAGAGCTCCGGCGAGAAGGAGGTAATGTATTTAGCCTGCCGCCGCCGCTGCTGCTGCCCGCTGCCACCAATGATTGCAGGAGGGGAGCGCTGAGAGGAGACCCTGAGGTGAGGGAGGTAGAATTTCCCCCCTCCCCACCAATTTGCTACACTCTCCTCTTATGCTGCGACCCCTCCTGCCCCCCAAAAGTCCCTGAGCGGGCCCTAGGGGGGCCCCGGACCCCTCCCCACGACAGCAGGGGTTGCATCCCCTATTGTTACGCCAGTGGGTCCTTGGCATAAATAAGTTGCATTACCATTGAAATTAAACAAATCTTATTGGCTGTATTTGGGCCGCTCCCTTCAGAATTTAAACCCCAGTCTCCCAGTGGCTGACTGTACCAGATTTGAGGCCTCTGCCATTAAGTGTGTATGAATGGCAGCAATGTAAATATTCCCCTTGAAAATCAAAAGGTGAATTTTGATTGGCTGCTGTAGGCTCCACCCACTTTCCTGAATATTAGTCCCAGTCACCCAGTGGCCAACTGTGTCACGTTTGAGAACCCTGCCAATAAGAGAACAGCTGAAATCAATCTAATAAATCTGATTGGCTGTTTGTGGCTCCACCCCTTTAGTGAATTTGGACCTCAGTCACCCAAACAGGTAGTGAGGCATCTGTGTACCAAGTTTCGTTTAAATCGGTCAAGTCGTTTTTGAGTGATCGCGGCACATACACACACACACACTCACACACACACACTCACACACACACGCACACACACAGACGCACACACACACACACACACACACACATACATACACACATACATGCATACATACATCCGATTTTATATATATAGATAAGCATGATAACTGTCAGCATCTAAGTCAAGTTGATCCACTGAAAGCAGGATATTAAGAAAACGCGCCATCCTGTCTCTTTATTTTTGTTATATGTAAGCTGTGTTGTTATTTAACATAATTTAGATGACATGGCAGTCCTTACCCAACTGTCCTTACCCATAAACACAGCTGTTGATTTCTTCTCTGCAATCCACAGCAGTTCCCTGGGCATTCTTCAGTCCATTCCAATGACCAAAAACAGCCCATTGTAACTAGATTGGTAGTGTATCAGCCAATCACTTTCCACCTCGAGGTTATCTGCACCACATCTTGCAGAGTATTCAATAATGCAGGAAGGGAGTCTGAAGGGTTGCCCAAGAATATAAGAACAGGGGAGAGAAGGCAGAGTATCTGTCATCATCCATGGAATTAATTTCCAGTCCACTATAATGTTGAGACCAAAGTAAAA